>NC_083473.1:19268471-19370971 GCF_030014155.1 Tachysurus vachellii
CTTTGGTTTCAGTAGCAACACAAGATCCTTAAGACGGTAGTAAGCTATTTCAAAGTGCAGCACGTGTACCAAAAGAGAATAAATCAATGTTTCTGGGGAAGAATGAGCTTTTTAGGTTGCATACCTATGCTCCTGTCCACAGAGGCGATTTTGGAGCAGGTTATCTCTCCAAGTTCTGTTAACTGATATAGCACCTCCAGGGAAGAGATAACAAGCATAATGTCTGGCAGGGTAAGCAGGGTGATCACCTCCCTGTAGGACTCCTGGTCCACATACTCGCAGATCAGAACGCCATTATCCTCCACCTTGCTTAAGTTGGCCATGATCTCCATGGCTACCAAAAAAAAAAAAAAGAAAAACATTGTTTTAAAACACACACACAGACAGAGAGACAGAGAGAGCATGGCTCTGCTTGCACCCATGACAGCATAACTAAGAAAATTTGGGGTGGATATCAATAGCTAAAAAAAGATTACAAGCTATAATATATGAAAATGGAAAGGATCTTGAAATATAATGCAATTTTATTACACCCTCTCAATTAGCTGTCCATGACGAGTCTGTATTAGGTGTCTCCACACACAAATTCCAGCTTGTAGACCAACAGGTGTTTTCTGCACTTTATTCGTTTTAAACGCCATTATAATGACTGCGCGTAAAGACGACAGAGGCTTCTGCTCGCCTTTGGTGTGTGCATTTCCTGTACAGATCTGAGTCTTTTATCTTCTGCTCCATTTTATCCAGCAAACGAATAGCAGCTCGAGTTTGAAAGGCACAGCTATTTCTCAAAACTCTGATGTAATTGTATGTAATAATTCTAACCTCCGTTTCAAATTTTTGCGCCACACTTCATCTACATAAGATTTCTTTCAAGAATTTTGAGAAAACTAGATGAGTGGCTCATGAGCAGCATGAGTAAGAAAAAATGTGCAGTCACATACATTTCTATTGCTTTCATCTATTTTTGTCGTAATGTGGGGGAAAAATAATAAAAAACTCAGCTTTTTTTTTTGTTTTGAGTAAAAGGCAATTTTCTCTGCTGCCTTTGGTCTTACCTCTCATTTTTAAAAAACGGTCCCTTGACATCAGACATTTTGTAATTGTGTGGAACATTAAGTGTGTTGTTCGAAAGTCCACTGGATCCAGCTGAAGCTGTGAGGAGGGGGAAAAAAAGCATTTTTTTTGCAACTCAAGCACAGAGCTTACTTTAATAAACACTTGCTTAATGCAGGAGATTGCACATAAATATGTTTCTCAATTTAAAAAAAAAACAACATGAAATGGTATGTGACCTCGCTTGCTACGTTGGCCAGAGTGTCGAGGCCCAGCTGCCGTAGAGAAAAGAATGTGCAGTGCGCACAGAGAAGGAGGAAGCGCAGACATGTGCGGTTCACTGCCAGCTGTTTGACGTTGGTCTCTTCGAAGGATAGGTTCCTCAGGATGATGGCTACTTGCAGTACACGCTGACCCTCTACATCAGAGATGCCCATGTTCCTCACAGGGTGAAATAGCACAGCTTTTACAACACTCTGCTCTGTACCATCTAAAAGGAATAAAAGACAACAAGAGCCCATTTTGATTTAAACCGGTTTCCTCGGACTGGGAAAAACCCGACCCAGAGCTCTTACTCCGTCCTTGTCAAAGACATGTTATCTCTATACTGATATTCAAAAAAGGTTTGTAGTATAAATTATCCATCATTTAGTTTGATTTTAAAAGTTGTTTAAATGTTTGCACAAGTCAAAACAAATGAATATCTAAATTATAATCTGCACTTATCGAGTGCAAAGTGCCTGCATGACAGCTCATTTGCATGTAGCTACGCCCACATAACTCCATATAAGGTAAAGCAGACAAATATGTGGGAGCACGAAATTAATGATCAGGGTAAAGGCTGTAAAGCAGAAGAGGAAATTATTTTGACTCACTTCCATAGAAATTTATATTTTTAACAATAATAATACAAGCATTAAAAGCTTTTAGCAGAGAGGTTCAGTCAGTTGAGTCTCGACCTGTGTATACAGCACCACTTTTGTCATAGCTAAACAATGGGTTTTATTTTTCTTAATTTATGGGTACGTGTTGGCTACCTATCTTTGTATATTATTTAATATTAATATAAAAGAAAAGAATATATTTTAAAAACTACACAAACTTTTCTGTACAGTACTTCTTGTGTAAATTAAACACACGCACGAGCAGGATACAAAAGGTTTTTGTGAATTTACAGGATTTTCATGAATACCACATTTCTTGTGTTAACACACGTTTATGAGTAAACCCGTTCTAGATCATGTTAATAAACGAGGTTTCAAGTTCTTGACTCATTCATAAAAAATGGAAACCATGACAGAGGGCATTAGTGAAGGAAGCAAGGGACAGAATTTACATGTTCAGTTCTTGAGTAGCACAATACATTTTCTGAAGCAAATTTCCAAATTTCCATACTTTTTCATGTCTGTAAATTCCATCCTGTTCCAGACCTTTACCTCATGAAGTAAAGAAGCACTTAAGATTAAAAAAAGATGTTGAAACGATTGCCTCAGGTTCTCCTGCTGGATAGATTGTATTACACTAACCGTAATTACACAAATAAGTTAAAAAAAAAAAAAAAAAAAAAAAAAAAAAAAAAAAAAATCTACAAAAAGCTATCCATCAAGATGTTGGGGGTTATGGCTGTTCATTGTGCCTTAAATAAGCCGAAAACAAGTGAAACCTTGCCTACAATCACGCCATCACCACAACAAAGAAAAGGAATGAATGAGTGTGTGTATGTCCACCCACCTTGTGGTGTGCAGCTCTTGTCAGAGATGAGATCTTTTACTTCATTGTCTTCAACAATATCTTTCCAAAACTATGAACACAAGCAAAAAATACAGTTTATTTGTTCAGTTTAAATAAACAGGAGGTTAAAAATGTTATTATATATACACTATAATATATATATATATATATATATATATATATATATATATATATATATATTTTTTTCCATTCTCACCTTGGCAAAGTCCCGGGATGTTTTCTCCCTCCAGTCGATGCCAAATACAGCAGAAAAGCTACCTAATGCTGAGAGAACAGAATTTTTTTTTTTTTGCCATGCACTGAACTAGAGATCAAACATTCATTAAAAGTAACTGAAAAGAGAAAGTACAACAAGTAAATTATAGTTCATAAGTAATAAGTTCATTAGCGAGCGAAGGTAAGGCGAAGAGATCGTACAGTCATCGAAGACTCCTGCGTGTGCCAGCAGCAGTGTGACGAGTTTGGGCTCCTTCTCCAGCTGCATGGTGTGCTTGCTCTCGTTGGACATCAGCGTACACACATTGATGGCAAAGTCCACCTCGTTAGGAAGCCCCGAAAGCAGGGACAGCACCAATTTGTTGTAGTCGCATGGAGGGACAAAATCCGTCGACAGCCCGTAGCTTTGGCGGAGATAGTCTGTCGATCAAGAACACAAAGACAAACACGCTTGAGCAACAAATAGACTAATGACTTGGATTAAATTTAAATTAATCAAATACTGACCTATAGTACTATAATTTACATCAGATAATGAGTCAATATTATCAATAATAATAATAATAAAATATGCATTTATTGCATTTTCATCCCTGATTTGTTCACCTCTAATTCTGAACGCTTCGGATGCCACTTTGCATCCTGTGTGAAACAATACCATTTATTGGAATTGACTTTGAGGTTGATTCATGAAATCAGTGAATCAACTCTTTTTGTCTTGATGACTAAAACACACATTTATGTAAAATGTACTATATATACAAATGTGTGCGTGTGTGTACGTACTGTGGAAGGCTTTACTACTCAGTTAGCACTGCATAATGCACATGCTTCACAGCACGATTTGTGTTTTGAAGTGAGAAACCGCTTGTCTTGTAGACTAATCATTTTTCGGGACCATGTGTCATTTTCAACTGAGCAAGCACAGACAGATTTTTTTTTTTTTTTGCAGAGATGTTTTCTGATAGGGCAGGAATGATCGATAAAGAGGACCACAGAAAGTCTGATAATGTAGGACAGAGAATTTAATAAGCAAAGCTTCAGGCTGGTACAGAAGCTTCTACCGTTTCTCACAGTCCCACAAAGGAATGCTCGAGTTACTCACATGACAGTGCAGTCTAACGTAAACAGAGCTCATACTTTAGAGATAGTCGTACAGCTTTCTCGACATTCTCTGCCATTTCCGTTAAATGCGTCCGGTCAGAATGAAGTAATTATTATTAGCAAATTTTGTCAAATAGATGTTTGCAGCTTTATACTTAATCCTAAACCTTAATCCTAAGCCTTAGCCTTAATTACTAATTATTAAGCATATGCCTTATGTACATACAAGAAATAACCAGTTAGTTCAGATTTATGCAGAGCATAAAAAGAAGGGTGCAAAACAAAGTCTCGGCAAAAAGAAACGGACCTCGGTATGACACGGCTCAAAGGAAGCTGCATCGGTGGAACATGTATCTATCAAAGTGGTATATGATTGCTGAAACAAGGACAAGACTGAGCTAACCTTCACAAACTACTTAAGAGTGAATGTTTTCATGAAGTTTCAACACTGTCTTAAGTTAACAAGCGTAAAACTGCTTCGCGAGCTGCTAAACGGCCAAACAAAAACGTTTCACGGGGTGTCGCGTTACAATAAACGCATCACGTACATATGATGCACAGACACGTTAAAATGACTGAATTCATTTGTTGACCAAGAACAAATCAGTGTGAAGTACAACTTGGGCAGTGTATAGGGAAGGACCCACTCCAGACTGTGGGGTCATTTGAAGATCATCATGAGCACATTTCAATCACTAATGAATGACAGATTACACGGTTTACCAGTTTAAAGACTCTCTCCCTCTCAGCTTGTTAGTTTTTCAAGAAACTAACTTAAAAAGCAGCATAACTATAAAAAAAAATAAATAAATAAATAAAAATTAAAAAAAAAAAAAAAAAAAAGAGCTGATACCTCGTATTTTCGTTACTAATTTCAGAAATCATTTCATTTAAATGTTTCTACTGTAATGTTTTTAAATTCTGGTTGTACAATAAGAAGGATAAATGTCTAATAACCTTTTTCCCCCAAAATAACAACTGTTAGGCAATAAAAAGGTTGAACCCTAAAGAGCTGACGCAAGAGACTCCTTCTGTAAATGTGAATAATTTATTACTAATCTAAAATAAAAAAATCGTCATCGTCACCATCACATGAAGGATTACATGATACTCCAACAAATTTCGTGGTTAGTGTTTGTGTTAGTGTTAGTTAACACTATTCATGTTACAGCCTGATTCACCACACTCGTCGATATTAACACTTCTTTAAAAGTGTTACAGAAGTGTGGACTATCACGCTCTTAATCTGAAACATGTGAAGCCAGCAAACTTCAATGGTTTTTGTTTTCAAGCTGCTGCTTATGCAGTTTTGTGCCACATGTGGCCAGTATAGAGACTCGAAATCTACAAAATAATCCTGGAAAAACTGCATGCTGTATCCATTCAGGGTCAAGAGTGTTTCTTTGGAACCGCACAGATCACTACACTCAGCTGAAGGCTTTTGTTTTTTTTTTTTTTTTGGTAAACCAACAAATTCATATGAATGAAGTTTTCTAATTATGAGTTTTCCAGAAAGTTCAGAAAAAATCAGTAAAGATAACAGAAACTAAGAAGGTCAGCTCCTAACAGGAGTGCGGAAGATCTGCACTCCAACCTCATGATTGTGCAGGCACGGCACCGGTGGCGCCGTCAGAATAGAGGAGTGGACAGAAATAATGTCGTTGGACATAAGAGGAGAAATGTTTAGACAGGTACCTGATACAGTGTGTTGCTGATAGTTGTAGGAGCAAGGGATTGCACCGATCGGAAGCAACGGTTTGGGATTTCCAGGTTGCACCTCGTCGTCATCTTCTCCAAAGTGATGGACCTTCTCATACTTCTCTAAATAGCTGAAAGGAAGGAAAAAACATCATTCATAGGTAAAAACAAACTGTTACCCATGTGCATGTGCTTTGTTGTGTATTGCAACATTCACCTTAGAGGCACAAGTATAGTTAGGGAAGGAAGGAAGGAAGAAAGAGACAGAGAGAGGGGGAGAGAGAGAGAGAGAGAGAGAGAGAGAGAACACGGTGTATTCTCAGCCAGCCAGTCATTCAGAGGAGTTCCTTGAGCCCAGCTGTTAATGCAGACTATTACCCGCTTCAAGCCTTGTGTTTGAACACACATCCCTACGTGAACGGGAACGGACGAGGCGTTCCTTTAGGATCTAAATGGGAAGTGAGGCTTGCACATTGCATCTAGAACTTTTTTGACATGATCAGCAAATGGTGCAAACGTGTGGTTTGTTTGGAGTGCACTTCTCGGCAGCACCTGCCAGCACCGCTAGACTGTTCAGGGAGATTCGTACAAACGATTAATCGCTCAAAAAACAACATCGTTGCTCGCATTCGCGCGCCGTTCCTCCCACCCCCGACACACTTCCCCCCGTAACATGCTTCGTCTGCTCTCTGGGGTACGGTCCTTATGCACATGTGTCATTTCAACTCCAACACAGCTTCCTTTCATAGCAAAAGTTTTAGTCACATGAGGGTTAGGGTTTAGGCTCCACCTGATCTGAATTCTTTACCTCATTTGACTCTGGCAACAGTGCTCCGTGTTAAGAGCAACCAGACCGCCGAAGGAATTCCTGAAGAGTAGCACAAGTGTATATTACATCACTCATCATCATAACAGAGTTCAGGCTCGGGTCACGCCATTCTGTCTGCTAATGAACGCTTAACACTTCATGTTAACAACACACTCAGTATTCATTTACACACGGTATTTTGCAGCAGAAAATCAGTCAAGCAAACAAAGGGCGAATGTTTCTTTCAAAGACGACACAAGTCTGTTCTATCAATGAGACAGTCATGCAAATTTGAAATCAGTAGTAGGGGAATAGTACACCCACTAACGTACAAAATAACACTGTGTGTGTGACTCACCGAGGCAGTCTCCTGAACGAGGTTTCCCCTCATATATTCAGCTATGGTAATCCCTCATACACTGACTGAACACTGCACCTCACACACACACACCTCAACAACAAATCAGATTTAAATCTCTCTCCTGCTCTCTCCACACACACACGCAATGAACAGTTCTCAAAATTCAATCCATACACCAGCTCTCTCAAAATCCAGTCTGTTGCTATTTCTTCACAAGATGAAAAACCTTTTTCCTGAAGCAGCAGAAACTCCTAAACGGTGTCTCCTTCAAACTAACGTGCAGGCATGTCACGTACTCATGGCCTAGTGAAAGCAGCGTATGCAAATCATCTAATTCCTGCAACACTCCGTTTGTTTTGTTAAGCAACGTACCTGATATAATTCAAGCTCCTCGGATGTATTCGTTCCCTCACAGAGCCCAAGCCTTCCATTGGGTTGAAATGACTCTTGATCTGATTTCCTCTCGGAACATGATGCGGTTATTAGACACATCCCATCTTTCAAATCAACTTACAAATCACTTAAATCAACAGTAAACACAGCTCACACACCACCCTCTACTGGAATCAGGTGGCATGGCCACTGGTGTGGCTTTGCCCTTTACTAAAACTAAAGCATGTGATACTGATGAGCACTTAGGAATTAAGATTGTTAAGCTCTTCTGAAAACACACTAAAAATTCACCAAATATAATTTTCCATGCAGTTCATTTCTGTCAGATGCAGGTTCACGGGGTTAATCCCAAAGCCCACTGAGTTGAGGTCAGCTATTGAACGAGGCAGATACAAAGCCATATACTCTAAATTAAAGCCAGCAACATGTGGATCCACTATAAGGACTTGCTTACACTAAAACAGCCAGTTACTGGGTCATAACCCTGATCCTTAACCAAGCCCACTTTTAAAAATATACCAGAAGACAAAATACAAATTCACAAAAAAATAAAAAATAAAGCCCACATGCATCTCATATTAGATGAAGCACAAAAACAAAGATGGGGGGGAAAAAATACAGCATAAGACATAGTGTGATTGTCATTAAAATATGGACCTGAATTGAATATTGAATTATATGCATCAATACATGAACAATAAATACAACAAAAGCAGAAGCAATGCAGCTTTAAGACCAACTAGCATCACAAAAACGTAACCAAAATGCTCGGGAAAAATACACTGAAAATCAAATCACGGTCATGTAGCCGTAATACAATTCTCTCCTAAAAGACTGCACAGAGTTATTGCGCAGACTGAGGAGAAAGCAACACGCTTCACACAGACTAATAAAGCAGAGGCTCATTTCTAAGAATTACTTCATAAAAAAAGCAAATAAAAAAATATTAATGTTGTCTTCCTCTACTGTTCAGCACCCTTCATCCTCGTAACAGGTGGATAACTTCAGAATATCGGCAACATGTACACAGCACACACACACACACACACCTTTGTTCAACTATTAGACACAGAGTAAATGATAAGGTGTTTGGTTTTGTTTTTTAAATTTCAGCATGAATGGTGTGCACTTGCTTCAGTATAGCAGCCTGGAGTTTGTCCATGGGACTCGTTTCAATTCTCAGCATGCACAAGACGTTACCCAATTTCTGTTATTTACTCTGATCTATATTCCGATAAATTCTTGGGTTTAAATTGAAAACAAGCCAACAGCGCACCGGTGTTCTCTGGTTTAGGTCTGACCCGATTAAACATACATAATAACAGAGCAATCACTTAGGCACATTAGAACAAGCAGAGGATAAGAAGAACATCTTTTGCCTTTGTGTTATGATTTTATATTTTATTGTAAGCGATCGCGCTCTCTTTCCATCGTTTTTACAGACACGTTCATGAAAGAGTCACACGAGCACAGAGCAGAGAGACACTGCATGTTGTGTACTAAAGGGTAATTATACTACACTCTAAGCTACCACACGGCAGGTGCAGCCAAACCTCCCTGCACCGCCGACACACT
Source organism: Tachysurus vachellii (assembly GCF_030014155.1). NCBI lineage: Eukaryota > Metazoa > Chordata > Actinopteri > Siluriformes > Bagridae > Tachysurus > Tachysurus vachellii. The sequence goes on from NC_083473.1 coordinate 19,277,432, forward strand.
TTCAGCCCGGCAAGTCTCACCTCGTCTGAAACACACTCAACTGAAGTGTGTTCTGCAGCAAGAACACACTGACAATTGCAAGAAGCCAGGCAAGCATGTTTCTGTTTTTATTCTTATCACACTACAGGACACAAACTAGTCCACAAAACGTGTAACATGTTGCATGGAGTCAACAGGTGAAGCTGCAGAACCAAAATGTTAACATCAGTCCTACTATTCATGCAGTTTAGGTAAAATATCCACTTTTGCTAAATAATGCAGCAAAGCCAACAAGCCCAACACGGACGACATGACGGCTCACAGGTTAAATGAAGCTTGGCTTAAGTAAGCGTGGTGGACTCGTGTAGTGTAATTGTATTGTTACAGAAGTGTTGTGGTGCTACTGTAATTTAGGTGTAAAGTGGCTTCCTGTGTAGAGCGTGTGTAGTATAAATATTATGCTGTGTAGTGTAAATACATTGTAGTCCAAGTACAATGTTATGCAGTCTATGTTGTCTAGTTGTCTATGTTGTGTAGTCCAAGTACACTGTAGTGTAGTGGAAATACAGTGTAGTCTATGTAGTGTAGTGTAGTCCCCATACACTGTGTAGTGTAGTCCAAGTACACTGTTGTGTATTGTAAATACAGTGTAGTCTATGTAAAGTGTTGTGTAGTCCAAGTACACTTGTGTAGTCGAGTCCAAGCACACTGTTGTGTATTGTAAATACAGTGTAGTCTATGTAAAGTATAGTGTAGTCCAAGTTCACTGCTGTGTAGTGTTGTGTAAATACAGTGTAGTGTATATAAAATGTAGTGATACAGTGTAGTGTAAACACAGTGTAGTGTATGTAAAGTGTAGTGATACAGTGCAGTGTAAATAAAGTGTAGTGTATGTAAAGTGTAGTGTAAATACATTTTAGTGTAAATACAGTGTAGTGTAGATACATTGTAGTGTGTGTAATGTAGTGTAAACACAGTGTAGTGTATGTAAAGTGTAGTGTAGATACACTGTAGTGTCGAGTGTAATGTAGTGAAAACAGAGTGTAGTGTAAACACTAGTGTATGTAAAGTGTAGTGATACAGTGCAGTGTAAGTAAAGTGTAGTGTATGTAAAGTGTAGTGTAAATACATTTTAGTGTAAATACAGTGTAGTGTAGATACATTGTAGTGTAGTGTGTAATGTAATGTAAACACAGTGTAGTGTATGTAAAGTGTAATGTAGATACACTGTAGTGTAAATACAGTGTAGTCTATGTAAAGTGTAGTGTAGATACATTGTAATACAGTGTAAAGTAGTGTAAACACAGTGTAGTGTATGTAAAGTGTAGTGTAGATACATTGTAGTGTAGAGTGTAATGTAGTGAAAACACTGTAGTGTAAACACAGTGTAGTGTATGTAAAGTGTAATGTAGATACACTGTAGTGTAAATACAGTGTAAAGTGTAGTGTAGATACATTGTAGTGTAAACAGTGTAGTGGGTGTAAAGTGTAGATACATTGTAGTGTAAAGTGTAATGTAGTGTAAACACAGTGTAGTGTAGATACACTGTAGTGTAAAGTGTAGTCTATGTAAAGTGTAGTGATACAGTGCAGTGTAGATAGTGTAATGTAAAAACAGTGTAGTGTAAAGTGTAGTCTATGTAAAGTGTAGTGATACAGTGTAATGTAAAAACAGTGTAGTGTAGATACAGTGTAGTGTGTGTAGTGTAGTCTAAGTACAGTGTAGTATACAGTATGTGGTGTAGTGTGATACACTGTAGTGTAGTATAAATACAGTGTAATGTAGTATAAATACAGTGTAAATACAGTGTAATGTAAATACAGTGTAAATACAGTGTAATGTAAATACAGTGTAAATACAGTGTAATGTAAATACAGTGTAAATACAGTGTAATGTAGTATAAATACAGTGTAAATACAGTGTAATGTAAATACAGTGTAAATACAGTGTAATGTAAATACAGTGTAATGTAGTATAAATACAGTGTAAATACAGTGTAATGTAAATACAGTGTAAATACAGTGTAATGTAAATACAATGTAATGTAGTATAAATACAGTGTAATGTAAATACAGTGTAATGTAGTGCGTGTCCCCGAGCAGAAAGAGCGCGTTGACGCCGGTAAAGAAGCTGAAACATGTAAACACAAGCCGCGTGTGTGCTGCATGAGGGGAAACTTACCGCAGGTAATACTGCTTCAGAACAAAAGCAGCGTTCGAGCAACTCCTGGGAAAATTAAACTCTTCTGCAAGTTCCGACCACTGGTTTTTATCCGAGACCTGAGAATTAAAAAAAAAAAAAAAAAAAAACACACGTATATTTATTTATTTATTTATTTAATGTAAGAAATCCGTGCAGAACAACGGTTTTAAAATAAGTTTCTCGCGCTGAATGTTTGGGCGACTTTGTGTGTGTGTGTTTGCTCTGTAGCCGGTTACCAGTCAGTCTGAATCAGGTAGCTTTGCTAACCCCTTGTTAGCACTCCGGCTAACGCTACATTTATTACCCCGTATAAAAAACCTCTCGAGTCCTTAAGTGTTACACAAAGCTCCCGGTTCCCGAGTAGACCGAGTGCGGTCCGTCTGAGCCACAGACGCGGTTATATTTCGCTAGTTTATTTACAGTATTCCATCAGCAGGCCTGTATGAGGCCTAGATTTCAGCCCTTAGCCACGAAGCCCCAGTATGGCGAATTTCTCCCAACTTCCTCGATATCAGAGCGCGCAGAAACGCGCGGTTAAAACCCGGTGATTGACGAAACTCGAGGGTAAAAACGTGCCCGCTCGATTCGAGCCGCTCTTCACTCACACACTCTCACACACACACACTCACTCGCGTCCGGACTCTCGCTCGATTCATCGCTTCTCTCTTATCACACACACACACACAAACACACAGAAGCCTTTACTAGCACACTGCCGGCCCAAAGCGAGGCCACGATCGCCTGAAACTACACAAAAGTGGACGCTTTATCACGGAGCTCGGTTTGTCTCACGTGTGCACAGAGTGTGCGTGAAACCACGGGTGGTTTTTGTTGCTTTCTGGACGCAACACTCACCTTAGTGAAACCGCCTAGAGAGACGACTCTGGCATACAGAGCGCTCAGGTCCAGCTCCTTTCCCCCGACCACCGGGACCTTTTTAAACGGTGATCTGAGAACAAAAACAAACAGTTTCCTGAACACATAGTTTTGTTTTTTCTTTTAAAAACGTTAACACCAGCGATTTAAAGTTAAATTCGGACGTATTTTTAGTTCTTACCCTCTGCTTTGGTGAAATTGCCGCAGCTCGTCCAGGAAAGCTAGTCCTTTCCTTCGCTGCTCGGGTACGTTTTTCCCCGTCGAATTTGCCATCATGTCGATCCGCACAATGAGCCCGAAGCGCGCTGTGTGGCCGCCTAAGACACCGGGAAACCCATCATCATACTCCGGCGGCGCTCGGTCTCTCGCCACGCTGAGTGTTTTACAAAAGTTAAAGAAATGGCAGATGGAGAGAAGAGCGCCAGCTCGCTAATAAGGTCTGTTACACATACACACACACACACACACACACACACAAAACACACACACACGGCTACCGAAAAAAAAAACCCGACTCCGATCCCAAGTTCACCCAAACAATCAGATCTAACGGCGCTCTAAAACCGTCATGGTCCAAAACACGATCGATTTCAAACGGCCGCGTTCGGGTTTGGAGTGGATCTGACAGTGTGTGCGAATCGCTCGCTCGCTCTCTCACACACACACACACGCGCGCTCGCGCACACACACACACGCTCAGTGTGTGGAAGCGGCAGTCACACTCTCAGACAAAAAAAAGGAGCCGAGAGGCCGCGGGTAGAAAAGCCTTTAGACGCACAGCAGCACCCTCTACAGGCAACACGACGCGTTGCCGCTCCGTCCGACCGCGTTTTATCTGAACAATAGAGTGTTTTCTGTTTTTTTTCCAAATCCAAGGGCTCGTCGTTAAACGTCCGACATCCGTCAAAACGTAGCAAAGCGATAACATGGAAGGGGAGGGGGAGGGGTTTTCTTAGGTGAACACGTTCATTACACGTTTATTAATCCGTAAACTCGGGAATAAGTTTATAAATAGCCGTGTAACGAAACTTTACAACTTTTCTGTGCATGATTTACATCATACGTCATGTTTTTTTTTGGTTTGACGATTAGATTTCATTCTGAATCTGAATTGAGAATTAATTATAATTCTATTCTAACCCCCCCACCACCACCTCCCCTAAATTCCCACGGGGGGGGGGTTCAGAATGAATTCTGTATATTAATTATACACACACACTAATGTGTGATATATATATATATATATATATATAAAATGTATATACACACACAAAATTGTTTTGAAGTTGTCTATTTTTTTCTGTTTATCTATAATGCCTGACGCACCTGAGCTTAAAGTATAGTAGAGAAGGGCAGATAACAGTAGAGTAGGGCAGATAATAGTATAGTATAATAGAGTAGGACAGATAACAACATAGTATAGTAGAGTAGGGCAGATAATAGAGTATAGTAGAGTAACAACAGAGTAAAGTAGGGCAGATACCAGTAGAGTATAGTAGAGTAGGGCAGATAACAAGAGTATAGAGTAGAGTAGGGCAGATAACAGTGTAGTATAATAGAGTTGGGCAGATAACAATAGAGTATAGTAGAGTAGGGCAGATAACAGTAGAGTATAGTAGAGTAGGGCAGATAACAGTAGAGTATAGTACAGTATGGTAGATAACTATAGAGTATAGTAGAGTAGGGCAGATAAGAGTGGAGTAGGGCAGATAACAATAGAGTATAGTAGAGTAGGGCAGATAACTCTATAGTATAGCAGAGTAGGGCAGATAACAGAGTATAGAGTAGAGTAGGTCAGATAACAATAGAGTAGGGCAGATAACAATAGAGTAGAGTAGGGCAGATAAAAGTGTAGTATAATAAAGTAGGGCAGATAATAGAGTATAGTAGAGTAGGGCAGATAACAATATATTATAGTAGAGTAGGGCAGATAAGAGTATAGTAGAGTAGGGCAGATAACAGTGTAGTATAATAGAGTTGGGCAGATAACAATGGAGTATAGTAGAGTAGGGCAGATAACAGTAGAGTAGAGTAGGGCAGATAACTATAGAGTATAGCAGAGTAGAGCAGATAACGGTAGAGTATAGTAGGGTAGGGCAGATAACAATATAGTATAGTAGAGCAGGACAGATAACAATAGAGTATAGTAGAGTAGGGCAGATAAGAGTATAGTAGAGTAGGGCAGATAACAGTGTAGTATAATAGATTAGGGCAGATAACTATAGAGTATAGTAGAGTAGGACAGATAACAGTATAGTAGAGCAGGGCAGATAACAATAGAGTATAGTAGAGTAGGGCAGATAATAACTGAGTATAGTCGAACAGAATAGAGTGTGGTGTCTGATGGGATTAAATGGGAATTTGTTCCTGGTCCCTAACATCAGGCGGATATATTATCCACTAGCCGGGGTTACTACTGTTTCAACCATTACACGGTTGTACCCCTGTGAGCGCTGTCACAAAATGGCGGAGAGCAACATCAAAAGACCCCATTTTGTCACACTGACGTGATTCGGTACTCACTTAGAAACAACTTTCTACGACAGAGTTATCACGAGGCGACGTTTGTTCAACGTTACGTCGAAGAAACGTTTTGTTGGTCGGTGATCCGCGGCGCAGGAGGCGGCTCGGTTTAGCTCATTCTTTAGCTACCATCCAGTTCACGCGCGACTTTAGTTAAAAAAACAAACAAACACGGGCTACATCTTAAACCAAATGCTGATCGGATTACACAGAAAATGGACATTTTTAACATCATTTTGTGCAGGTGTAGCCAGAGAGAGGGAGCGAAACCGGATATTTGGGATCTATGTAGCATCTGTGGGTTATTTAAAATAACTAATTAGACCCGTGTTGTTGGCTAAGCTAAAGCTAGCTCATAGCTTCTGCTAAGAAAAGCTATGAGCTAGCTATTTTTTTAAACTGTTGTCTGTTTGCTAATTAGTTAGATGATGTGCTATATTTTAGCAAGAGTTTTTACGTGTCAACATTTAACTTGATAGTAATCACTCCTTATCACCAAACCTCTCAGAGATGGACGAGTGTCCATCTATTTATTCAATTTAATCTGCTGTATTTACAATAAACACACCTTTTAAACGCTTCAGTACAGCTGTGAGTGATTGAGCCAAATTATCTTTTGTTCACAGTGTACAATTATATGTTTATACATTAACACTGACCTGGATATAAAGATAAATCTTACTTTAACTGTATAATCTCATGCATTTCCAGCAGATGTCGCCAGAGTCAGTAAACTGGTCTAACAGTCTACACAATCATAATATCAGGCATTAAGGTGCAATATCTGAACCTAAAATATAACTGAAAATTGTCCTAGTTTTTAAAATCTATCATAAAATATTCTACCCAGGTAAAGTATAGTAGATTTGGGCAGATAACAATAGAGTATAGTAGAGTAGGGCAGATAACAGTATAGTATAATTGAGCAGGGCAGATAACAGTATAGTATAATTGAGCAGGGCAGATAACAGTATAGTATAATTGAGCAGGGCAGATAACAGTATAGTATAATTGAGTAGGGCAGATAACAACAGAGTAGAGTAGGGATAGTAGTACTACTGGGATATTCATTTCCACCTACTATGATTTGGGGACACAAATTTTGAGCTTAGGTACAATTCAGTACAGATAGAAAGTGAATCAGGACACAAGAGTAAAGTCTAAATCATGTCTGATGGCACTTGAGTCTGTCTGTGATTAGGATGTGGTGTAACTCTCCGGTACAAAATGAATCGCACGCCAACATATTTATATTTATACTTGTTTATTTAAAAAAACATAATAATAATGAATATCTAGAGTGACATTTCTTTGCTGAGAATTTACTGAATAAATATCTCTCCAAATTTAGAGATGTTCCAAGAGACCTTCAGCAACATTAAAAGGCGCTGCAAAAATATCTGACCAAAACTGATTACTCACAGTATGTGACGACAATCTCTAATGTCTGGGATATAAGAAAGATGGTGAGATGAAAGCCCTTTCTCACAAAAACATCCAAGCTCAAAGAAATCATCTCAATCCATCTGGAGTAAAACATGTTATGATCTGATGAGACCAATTACAATTTCTTTTTATTATTATTTTAATATTTCCATAGTTTCAAAATGTATGTTTGGTGCAAAAAAAACAAACAAACAAAAAAAAACATCACCAAAGACCAGCATGCCCACAGTGTAGCATGGTGGTGGCAGCATCCAGGGGAATTACGAATAGCTACAATTACCAGTCAATTTTAGTGCCAGTCCTCCGGGTGTCTGCTAGTGACAAAAAAATAAAATTCGGACATGGGATGCAAACGTTTTTGTAAATAAAGTCCAGTTGTGCCAAGCTGATAGACTCTTACCCAAAAGCACTAAGCGGTGACGTGAAATCAAAAGGTGCTTAAACAAAATATTAGTTTAGGGGTGTGTATACTTCTGCAATTAGGTCACTAAGTAGTTTGCTTTTTTCCCCTTTTCCCTAAACAAATGTTTTTTTTTTTTATTTGCATACATTGTAATTTCACATTCAGTTGAAAAAAGTTCTAACATGATTTATCTTTTTTTTACCTTAAAAAAATTTCAACAGAGGTGTATCATGTTTTATATGCATTGTGTGTTTCTTAATGAAGTATCTGCCTCAACATTTTCCTGTTTTAAGATTGTATACATGATAAACATGATACATTTGATGATTTATAATAGTGTTGTGTTAGAATCATTTTTAGAAACATACCTGATGTATACCTGGAGTAGTCAATCTGATCATAATTATAATGTGATTGTAATATCTTTATTTATTGTGTCAGTCAGTCAGATATTGAACAAAGCAGTTAAACTCTTGGGCAATAGATGGCAGTACAGTTTCAGAAACACATCTTGGAGACAGACATTGTATTTAATAACTGACTGTCAAATACTATTACAGTATGTACTAATAACTGACAAATACTGACTGTCAATAACAATATTTACAGTATCATCAGTTACCTCCAAACTCCTGTCAGGTTTATAGCAGTGATGTTCATCCACACACCATGTGGAACTGTATGTTCACTCTTTAGACCCTTTGGCACTGTTAGGGTCACACTGATATACTTTTGTTATACAGTTCTTTACACATATAATCTGTATCTCAATCCCAATCAATATAAATAACATTTATGATTAATGACTGCAATTACTAGAAGAAAGTGTCATTTGTTTTATAGTTATACAAGTTATAATTTGTGTCTGTAATAACGTCCTTGGTGGCATAAATTTAGAAAATAAAATCATGGTATAACGTTATAATTAATGTTTTGTTTTTTTAATATTATCAGGGTTCCCACTCTTTTTCAGAGATCATTTTCCAGGACTTTTCCAGGACATTTCAAATTTAGCAAAAAAAGACAAGGCTCACAGATTCACGGCCTAAGGTAATATGTACTTCTCTCCAGAAGTCTTAAAAACAACGTACACTTTATGGCTATTACTTAACTATACTTTTAAAGACAATTTGTCATGTGAATGAAATTTCAACATTTATAAAATAAAAAGACCGCACATATTAATCCCCTTTCCTTTCTCAGGCCAATGCTGTCATGCATGCTTTAGTTTGCTGTGCATTCCCCTTGCACATGATATTCAGATTAACAAGGTTAATATAACCTGCTTACCCGTCACCATTTGCTGAAAACATTTGAGCACTTAAACCATTCCTAGCACCTGAAACCGCCAACACAAGACAGCGTCATCCGTCACAGCGAGATTAAACAGCATAACAAAAAACTCGTCAAAACTCAGCGTCCCTGAACAGAGCGCTTTCTGTTACTAACGTTAATTGTTTCGACCAGTTGTAAACTGTTCTTTAAATGATCAAGAACATTTAAAAATAAGAATTTTCCAGGACAACAAGATTTTTTCCAGGACAATTTATGTTTTCTCTCATTTTCCATGTGTTTTCCAGGACTGGAACATTGGTCATTAATTTTCCAGGATTTCCAGGTTTTCCAGGACGCGTGGGAACCCTGTATTATGGCAGTCAGTCTCTATGAAATACAGCTGAAGGATTCACAACGAATGCAAAATGATTAGTAAAAACATAAAATGGGTCAATTATTTGACCTGAACACATTTATTCCAGTATAGTATAGTCTTGGTATTCTTATCCAATGTCCTCTCAAGATCCAAAGCTTAAAGCTGCCTTTTGTTGAGATTTATTGCTAAAATGACAAATAATTATAAATCAAATCACTACCAAGCTTTGTCTGTTTGTTAGTTATTAGAAATGTTATGATGGCACTACTTGCTGTATTGTAAAGTGTATTTTTGTATCTTTGTTAATATGCAGGATTTATATGTGTGGTCCGAGTTACTGTAAAACACACATCACTTGAACTGATGTCAAAGAGCTCATGCTCTCTGAAATGTACTACAAAAGATCTGCAAGGAGAACATACTTTTGTCTGCATGTATTCATTTGGAAGGAAGGAAGTCTATAGTAACTCAAATCACTCTTTACATCCATGGGGAGCAGAAAAGCATCTCAGAACATACCATATATCAAACCCTGAGGTCCAACAGATCACATCAGGTTCCACACGACCGTCAGCCAAGAACAATCATCTGAAGCCCAAACTTTACAGCAGAACATCTGGTTTGACCAACATGTTTTTGACTCATGCACAAGCAGACAGTGGCTGAATCTTCTGAACGTTCTCAGTGCCTCTGCGATCACCAATCATCAAGATACAACTCAAGACATACCAATCTACAAGCAGTTCCTCCTCCAAACAGGCATGCTTCATACTTCTCCATGAAATCTATGCTGCTGCATACTAGGGGGTCACATTACAGAACTAGAGCTCTCTTCCACTTTTGATGCCTCAAAGCATGCATATTATTTTTTGGGCCAAATCATTGGCTTATTAAACATGTTAATCAAAGGTATTTTTATTAGACAGAAAAATTTATGGTCACAATTTACAGGATGTTAAAGAAAGTCTACATTTTAAAATAACCCGTGTAAAGTGCTGTAATATAAATATTTACAGAAAGAATCAGACATTCACATCTGGACACAAGACAACAAATATAAAGTATAGGCAAGTTTAAAAAAAAAACAAAAAAAAAAAAAACACAGGTTTGGTTTGTGCTGTAAATAATTTAAAAAAAAGAAAACCAGTAATTCTGACATTAATTTTGATCAGTATGAGCTTCACTCAATCAGCAGTACACATGGTAATTTATATGCACTTGTAGAGGTAGTTCCTAATAAAAAGAAAATAAAAAAAAGCAACTGGCTAGTCACGATACCTGCAAGAGCTCTCTATAGGTTTACATTATCATGTTAAAAAAAAAAGTATGCAATTTCTACTTCTAAGAAAATACCCAGACAGATAATTAACTCCTAAATCTTTAACCATTATTGTTTTTAACACACATGAATACAAAGATGCATTCCTGAATATCATAAAGGATTACACATGATATTCCCATAAACAGTATTATAAATCTACGTGTCATTTCATCAAGAATGCTAAACTGAATCAGAAATGTCTTGATTGGTGTGTTACTCAGTTTCAATTCCAACGCCTCGATTACTGTGATTCATGTTACTCGGGTTAAAGTAAAAGTTACGCTGGTACAAACATGAGACTCTCTCTGTTCAATGACGAGGTTAAGAGATACTTAAAATAGACCAGAGACTTTATCTCTTGACCCTTTTTTCTGTATAGGACGCTTATGACACAAATAAAAATAGACCAAATAAATTATAAAACATGTAAAAAAAAAAAAAAAAAAAAAATTGAACACTTCCGAAACTAGAAATATTGCTGTTAAACAAACTGTGTTCATAGTGTGAGGCTGATGCCTCGGGCCTGTACCATAAAGTGCTACACCAAGGGGAAAAAGTCAAAAACCACTACCAGCACAACAGAGGGGGGGAAAACACTCAAGGTTAGCAGTATGTTCACCTCTTCTTTTTACTGCTCATCTCAAAGTAGGGCTCCTCTGCTTTTTTAGAAGCCACAGTTCGGTTTGCTGGTTTCTTTTGGGCGGCACTGGGTGGCGGTTTAACCGTTTTGACCTGAGAGGAGTTCGTTTTGAGAGGCCTACTACTACTGGTACTGTTGCTGCTGCTGATTTGGGCTTTTCTGTCTGTAGTGAGTGTGGATTTGGTGCTGGGTGTCTGTGCAGTCTGTGGAGCTCTGGGCCCTGTAACAGATGGTCCTCCTGGATTTTTGGTCCTGGATGGGTGAGGAAATTTAGAAACTTGTGTAGCAGGAATTGAGATTTGACTTCTGGGTTTGGTAATCACTGGTGAGGGTCTGACCTCTCGAGTTTTTGCTACTGGAGGTTTGGGCTCTTGGGAACCTTTTGCAACCAAGGGCTTAGTCTCTTTGGGAGTCTTTGCCAAGCCTGCTGGTCGAGGGGAAATGGGGCGCCCCTTTTTCGTGTCCACTTGCAAACGTGTGGCTGCTGGGGAGGAGGGGCGTCTCGGGGCAAGTCGAGTGCGATGAGGCGCTCGAGGTGGCCGGCCGTCTCGCTGAGAAGCACTTCTGACCAGGGTGGAAGATGGCTTGGCTTGTTTGCAGGTGGGCTCTGGGCACACAGGACTACGTGGCTGAGAGGGAGCACCACGCGGGCGTTGCTTCCGGTCGGAGAGGGCAAGAGGCAATTTCTGGGACATGACCACTGGTGGTGAAGGTTTGAGTAAAGGTACCTTTTTTGTAGTGTTAGAGGTCTTTTGTAGTGTTAGAGGTCCCAGGGTCTTGGGAGAGACACTGGGCATTTGAAGTTTCTTTTTCGGAGCTGCTGCTTTCCTTAGAAGGGAGGGAGTGCAGACTGGAGATTGGGCAACACCTCGTGGCGTAACTGAGCCAGAGGCGGGCGTGCTAGGTTTACCGGGTGCCATAGAAGTTGAGGAGGAAGTGCTTGAGGAGGATGAGAGAAGGTTGACAGCAGCGAGAGGGTCCATGGTGGGTGGCTGGGCAGTCTGTGTGCTGAGGACGGAGTCTGGGACAGACAAGCCTTTCTGAAATGCCAGAATCTTCTGCTCAAGAGTGGTGAACTGCAGCACACGATCGGGGTCATTCTTCATCAGGAAACCCTTTAGCGTGTCCCATCCCCCACCCACACGCACCATCACATGCTTTCCATGCAGCATCTGGAAAAGAGCATGAGAGTGAGAGAGAGACTATTGCAAATTGCAAATATTGAAATATGGCCTTCAGTAAGTAAATGATTCCAAAACAATAGGACTTATTTACAAAAAAAGTAACCATCTAACATTTTTGCAAAGAAGCCATTATGTAACAGCCAACATCTCTACAGCGAAGCAAGGTGTCGGCAGCATCAAACTCTATGGATGTTGTTTAGCAGCAGGGAACAAAACACTTCAGATTTGGGCAAAAATTTGTAATCTGAAACAACCAGCATAAAGCAGGAGTGGCTTTGGCATTAGTCTTTAATAGTCCGAGAGCGATACAGCCAGAACTTGGACTTAAATCGTATTGACCATCTCTGAACACACGCCTCCACTAGCTTGACAGGTTCATGGTCTGACTGCTTTATACAAAGTTATTACTGCCATATATACCTGTAAACAACACACTGTATCTGTTTTTTTAGTTAGTTTTGACATTTGTAGCCGGCCAAGAGTATTTTAGGTACAGTATACGTGATTAGCGTGGTGCTATGTTGCTGTATTAAGTATCAAGTAATAAGTAATAAGGTTACGATCAGGTCTTAATGGTAAATTCATCCACACTAGTTAACTTTAATGTGTTAACTATATAAACATATTCATGCTTAAGGAAAAAAATGGAAAACATTTATACACCACTATGTTGTAACTACCCCGTTTCCCCATCTAGTCTGTTCCATGACTCTTTTGTGGAATCTCTCTAGTTAGGTGCTGCTCTTAAACTGACGCAATCAATCCACTGAACAAGTCTCACCCTAATGAAGAGGATCTTTTCACCCAGCCTGTAACGTCCCTCTGCCAAGTACTCGATAGAAAACCTCTGTGAGCAATTACAGGGAGGGTCATCTGAGTCAGAGTCCTGTGGAAAGAAAGTGTCAAGAGTCAGGATACAATGTGATGTTTACGCATCCGAAAATACAAAAAATACACCCACATTCATGCACACAATGTGTGTGTAAGTGACGATCATGAATCAGAGTCTTTTCTGAAGTTCGCAGAATGCAGTTTGTGTTTGGGTCGCATTACAAACCTCAAAATACCTGCTCCATCCCCATGGTGAATACTCACAGCATGATGGAGGCCTCCATGTTGGCAGCACACGGTAAAGGTTTTGATGGGAGGGGCAGGATCGCCTGCTATTAGCAGAGATTCTTCCAATTCGATCTCCTTCTCCAGCTTCACCAATGCAGGGGGTTCAACCCCGTACCTAACAAGGAGCAAGAAAAACGTAAGAAGCTCATATTAAAGCTTAGCGCTGCATTTGACTAAAGTAGGTAACTTGTAATTTCGGACCCCCCAAGTAGTTAAAACCAAAGGGAAGTCTTTCAGCAAGTGCCGTCAGTCATGAACAGTACACAAAGACAATTTTAATGAAAAGAAAAAAAAAACTGTAGCTGTTATGTTTTAGGAGGCATTTAGTTGTCAAAGTCACTGCGAAAGAATTTGTTCTTCGGGCTGATCGGCTTTATGTTATGGTGAAATATTTCAGGAATACTTTGTAGGTTTAAGCTTTCTAATTGTCTAATCGGTCTAACTGTGCTTATCGAGTCCGACGCTGAACTCACAAACATGTCAAACCGGGACTAATGCGAGAGACGGTGCTCTAAATACATCTAGCCTTCTTAGTGTTAGAAAGCTGTTCGAGAAGCTTTTGCAGCAAGGCACGAGGCATTTCGACACCGTATAGTCATGTACGTAGACAGATCATTGCTTGCGAGTAGTCCTAAGATGATTTACTCACTTGGAGATAATGCGGCCAAGCTCCAACAAACACAGGCAGACTTGTCGAGGGTTCTTGTGTAGAACTAAAAGGAGAAAAATAAATAGAGTTTTGGAAATGGTCCAGTTGGTCACCAACATTAACACGCCAGACGAAAAACAGCTCAGCTGAAGCATGACAAGATTTATGCTGATGCTACAACACTCTGGTTACGTCGTCAAATTAGAAAAGATAATACCTTTGTGTTTCGTTTACACATTAGCAATGATTAATATGAGTACGGAGATGAATAGTGGTGTAGATGGAGTTAAGGACAGATTAGCTACAGGACTTCTTCCTACAAAACTGCAAAGTTGTTGGTCAGATCTATTAGTCAAGCATGTCCAGAAGTCTCACATTTTTTCTAAATTCTAAATTTCTAAATTTAAAGATTATTGTATGATGTTTTCTGTTTCATTTTGAAGGAAAATAAACTTGCATGATTAATTATAATTACGATCTTATCGGTAACGCTACCACAATTAAACACTACACATTTGGCCCTATTTATACAACTTTTCATAAACATGAGTGTAAATATTTGTGCAAACCAAACAGAAGCAAAAAAAATTTTTTTAATATTTTGATAAATGCTAAATCAACAAGCGGAGCACGGCCGATTTGCATTCGTCATCGCCCACACGACTCCATAAAAAGGTGAACTTCACAGAGCTGAAATGGAGTCAATGGTTGTATAGACCAGAGTAAGTGGGAGTAAGTCACACACGTGCAAGTCACAAGTAAGTCTCAAGTCATGAATGTCAAGTCAAAGTCAAGTCGAGTCTTTTTTAATATTTGTCAAGCAAGTCTCAAGTCTCAAATTTGCGACTTATGTCTGACTCGAGTCAAGTCGAGTCCCCCATCTCCGAGTCATTTAACTCAAGTCCGAGTCAAGTCTCAAGTCATGAATGTCAAGTCGAGTCTTTTTTTAATATTTGTCAAGCAAGTCTCAAATTTGCGACTTAAGTCTGACTCGAGTCAAGTCATATGACTTGAGTCATATGACTCGAGTCCCCCATCTCTGGTATAGACTCTCAGAGGCAGGAGCGAATTGTAGTTGTGGATGCTGTCACCAAGCAGCTTTACAGAAACATAAATCCAGGATGCACAAACGAGAGAAGGAGACGACATGACGAAGGAACTCTGAGAGGAATCGGATTTAAAAGGGAAGCTGTGACACCAGGGAGTGTGGATATTTATCACTTCCCAAGAAATTCATTCTAACATTACGTCTATTTTGCTTCATAATCCCCAAGTCAGCATCAAGGTTTTGTCTTCAGGCTGTATGTGTGTATAACGGTAGCTCTGGTGAGACATGCACCAGTTACCAGTAAACATTTGTTTACCCCCCCCCCCTGCTCCCGCTCCTTACCCAAGCCCTCTGACTCGAACAAATACGTGTCGTCTACTCCGATTTGACGGCACCACGACAGGAAGTTCGCCGTGTTGTCCCGGGCGAAAAATGACCCTGGAGAAGCGGTTTTCTTAAATGCCACTTTCTTCATAGGATACCGCTGGAAAAATAATAAAAAGCAGTACTCAAATTAGACAGCTAGAAAACAAAAAATGCCAACGTAGCGTTCAAGTAGCACTCCGTGCTTGACTGACCCGACTCTTGTCCAGGAGAAAGTCGTTAGGAATTTTGCTCTGCAGGATTTCAGCAAGTCGACACAGCTTTACGCCGTTATCCAACTCCTCCATGAAGTCCTCGGCCTTCACCTCTTCACCTAGCGGATAGACAGATGCAGAAAGAAAGAAAAAACTTCGCATTTCTGAACCTGCAGAAATATTGATAGATGACATTAAAACATTTTTATATGAATTTATAGCGCTTTTGTTTATTTTATGTAATTTTTTTGTTAGTGAAAAGTAAAGAGCATTTGCTTTAGCTGCGTGTTCTATGTGTGCAGCTTAAAATAAAAGCAGAAAAAGAAAAAACAAAACAAAGCCCTAGACTGTCACTCAACTAAAAAAATAAATATTTAATGCTGAAATACTGAATAAACTGACTTTTCCCTATTAAACTTAATAACCACTTATATCTACAACCATGGTTAAAGCTGTAACAAACTTCCTGTACGACTTCCAGCATCACATCTTTTCGTCTACTGCAGTGGAACAGCTTTTCTATGATGTTAAAGTACGGAGTTGTAGCTGACAGGCATGTTAAGGTGATTATCCTGAACGGGAACTCCCTCCATTATGTTCAGTCTTTTAGATACAGCTCTTAGAGGCAGATCGGCTTGCGTATTGTTCAGCTCGTTTCCCACACTGTACCATCCGTGACGCCGACACATAAAACAGTCCGTTCTGCTCGAGGATGCCAGCTTTGTGCGTCTGTATCTAAATCCTACGTACTTTATACTAAGTTATTCACCTTAAGTGTTAATGCAGGCTGTTGAAGCCATGACTAGACCACCAACCCGACCGTCAGGTCACTTTCGGACTTACCGAGAAGGTCCGTGAGCCAGATGGAGAGGTCTTCCTGCATGGGGAAAAGTGAGGCTTCATGTCGTACAGCAAGCCACTGGTCGTACTGGAAAACGTCTGCGAGGCCAGGGCCGATACGCGGAGTGAGAGGTGAGCGTAGGCTTTGCACCGGTGATTCAAACTTCTCTCCAAACCAAGCCTTGGTTTAAAAATAAATAAATAAATGAATGTCATCTTTTAACACTGTGTCTGCATCAATGGTTATTTTCTCTGCAAGATGGAGCTAATTAAATTCTTACAGCATTACAACAAAATCTGTAAACAGTCCTTCACGTCAATATTCTAGAAGAATCCTGGGATTCTTGGAAGACTTAATACGTGTCTTAAGAGTACAAGTTGTGTCTGGTGTTGATAAAAGCAAGATAGTTCGTTAGTATATTTTCTCGTTCACATAACGGAGGCCCTTCCGAGTTCGTGCACGAGTGTTGAGTGTCCGTTAGAGTCGGCATCTTAAGCAGTGATCGTTGGTGGGTTGAGCTCTGACTTTATAGAGAGACTGATATGGAAGGGTGTCCACAGGAAAGGAGGAAATTTTTTCTCTGTAAAGGCCTGACTTTAGTTAGAATGGTGGCAATTATGGGGTGTTTGGGGTCTATAAAGATGCCAGTGCTTGAAGGGGATATTTGGAAAACAAAATTGTTTCGTGTACTCGGCCTGCTCTAGTGTTCATTTAAAAGCACGGGCCTCGAGTGTGAAAATGGAGCTTTGCATAGGAATACAAAAGCACTGGAAGTATATGTATATGTAATAATAATAAATAAGAATAAGAAGAAAGAAGAATAAGATTAAGAACAAAATGCAGAAGAAGAGGCAGAGAGAGAAGTGTGTGTAAGGGAGACGTGTGTGAGAAAGAAAGAGACGTGAGTGAGAGAGACACGTGTGTGTGTGTGCGTGTTAGAAATGTGTGTGAATGAGAGAGAAATGTGTGTGAGACAAACCTGTGTGCTTGTGAGAGCGAGAGAGAGAGATGTGTGTGAGAGAAAGACATGTGAGAGCAAGAGAAGTGTGGTGAGAGAGAGAGATGTGTGTGAGACAGATGTGTGTGTGTGTGAGCGAGAGACGTGTGTGTGAGAGAGAGAGGTGCTTGAGACAGAAAAGTGTAAGAATGATAGAGAAATGTGTGTGATAGAGAGAGACGTGTGTGTGTGAGAGAAATGTGTGTTCAAGAGGATGAGAAAGAGAGAGAAACGTGTGTGCGAGAAACGTGTGTGTGTGTGTGTGTGTGTGTGAGAGAGAGAGAGAGAGAGATAGAGACATGCGAGTAAGAGCACCATGGTCTAAGCTGATATATATTTAAATCTGCACTCTTTTATTATGAATTTGTAAAAAATAAACCAATCAGCTGTTTGAGTCACTGCAAACACCACAATGTGTCATAGGATAGTTAAAAAAAGTCTAGTCGGGGATTCCCAGTAATGTCAAGTAGGAAACTTGTGCTGGAGCTCAGCAGCATGGGACGACTCTTCATCCCCGAGCTGTCAACTCTCGTTTGGTGCCAGCTCTTCAGAAGAGGAAGAAGAATGGGGAGAGAAGGAGAGAGGTAGAGAGAGGTAGAGAGAGAGAGAGAGGGGGAGAGAGAGGTAGAGACAGAGAGAGAGAGAGAGAGAGAGAGAGAGAAGTAAAGAGAGAGAGACAGAGAGAGACAGAGAGAGAGGGGAGGAGGGGCGCTGGACACACATGAGAAACTATTAGCATGTTATATAAGTGACCCAAGAACATCACAGGAAGTGCGGAATGATGTCATAAAGCTGTTGATCTGTGCTTGGTGCAGAGAAAGAGTTCAATCTGAGCACAAAAATCTTCTAAACTCAAACCATATTACTAACATATTCAAACTAATTGCCTCAAAACCTCAAATTTGTGCAAGTAAACGATGACAACTGTTAGAGACGGACCATGAGATGTGGAAACTACATCCTTCATTAGACTATCGATGGTTAATCGGCTGTCTAATCAATTCATTTCTTTTTTAATCTAATGTATATAAAGGTGGAGCAGAGCCACATGACAGATCAGTGGTTTGATTCCTTCGTGTTGATTCTGAGTCGCGTCACATGGACAGAGACTCACCCACATGCCCCACTATTAACAAGCCAAACTCTGAACAGAGAAATCGGAGCTGCTTTCAGACACAGAGAGGTGCACCCACAGCCCTCAAAGCAGGTGTTTTTAACCTGCACAATAAACCCGAGGTTGTTTTACTGCACTGGATTACGGGCAGGAGTATCAGAAAACACTCAGGCCATTCGGAAAGTTTTGCTCGAAACCCGAAGCTCGTTTGTAAAGGAGTGAGAAACTATTCAGATTCCTTTCAAAGTGAGTCGCACAAGAAACAAGAACCAGTGAGAGGTGGGTTACAAAGGACAAAACAAAAAACACACACACACACACACACACACACACACACACACACAGAGAGAGAAAAGTCACATTTGGACATTAAGAGTACTGTGCTTCACCCTGTTTACACATAGTTACACATGCTCACAACACATCACACACACACACACACACATACATCACACATACATCACACACCACACACACACACACACACATCACACCACACCACACATCACATCACACCACACACATCACACCACACAACACCACACACACATCACACCACACACACATCACACCACACACACATCACACCACACACACATCACACCACACCACACCACACACATCACACCACACACACACACACACACACACATCACACACACACACACACACATCACACCACACCACACACACACACCACACACACACACACACACATCACACCACACACACATCACACCACACACACATCACACCACACACACATCACACCACACACACATCACACCACACACACACCACACCACACACACACCACACACATCACACACACACACATCACACCACACACACACACACACACACACACACACACACACACACACATCACACACACACACATCACACCACACACACACATCACACCACACACACACATCACACCACACACACATCACACATCACACCACACCACACACCACACCACACCACACATCACACCACACATCACACCACACACACATCACACCACACACACGTAACTATACACCAAACCAAATACTCCTTCAATATATACTGAATCATCCTAATTACTGATGTCCTAAATAAATGTTTTAAGTGCTCAGTAGGAACATTTTATCTGTGCACATTTCGTTTCTCAAGCATATAAAACTATTTGTCGTCGTCAGACTTCCTCCTGACCGGGTCTCTGTGTTAATCTAAAACACTGCAGACTATGTTGTGTACTTTGCTCTCGCTTCAGAAGTCACAGCTTGAGTCGGGATCACGTTTTATTTCGTGTGAGGACCTGGGAAAGTGTTCAGCTTTTAAAAAACAGGAGAAAGTGGATTCGGAGTAAAAGATAAACAGTTATAGATAGATACAGAAAAGATCATAAACCTTCTTATTACTTGGTCGTTAAGCCGACGGACACGATGCCGGTTCTGGTCCATTTTTTGTTTTACTTTGTTTTTAGCACTTCATCACAAAACCTTCACTGGGTATTCACCTCAACAATGCAAAATAAACCATAAATCAATGTGTGTAAATAAAAGTTTGAGGCAGTGAGCTCTTACCTGCAGGCTAGCTTGCACGGCCATCGCTGCGATCGAGACTGACGCTCCACTGCTCCAGTCTGAAACACAGCACAAGAGTCAAAGTGTGTGTGGGAAATAGATGTGGAGAGAGAGAGAGAGAGAGAGAGAGAGAGAGAGAGAGAGAGAGAGAGAGAGGGAAGGAGAGCGGGAGAGAGAGAGAGGGAAGGAGAGCGGAAGAGAGAGAGAGAGCGAGCACATCAGAGTTCAGTGCACCCTCCCACCCACCGGATCCCCCTCAATGTGTGTAGAATCAGTTCACACACACTGTCGCTCTTCAGTAGTGACACACACAACCCAGTCTTCACTAACCAACTGGTCTTATCAGTTGCGGGATCATTTCTTCTGTGGAGCTAAACTCTGATTCCTTGTGCATGTGAATAAATCATGTGAAAAGCCGAGCAAAAACTCGAGCTACGTCTTCCATGTGGATCGGGACAGTTCAGTCAACATCAGCACAGCTGAGGAAACAAAGCAGCACATGTGCGCGCATAGTACACCACCACACACACACACCAGGACAACAGAACTGGTGAACTAGACAACTGTTATTTATCTACTGCTACAAATACATGAGTAGGGAATGAAGAGAACATTCACACCCATTTTAATCCTGATGCAGGTTTTCACTAATTTCCCTAAAAAAATTCATTGTAAAACAGAACAGAAGGGAGCAGAACAGGAGCTCACCTGAGTGGCACAAACAAAAGCCTCAGTTCCAGTCAGTGAGATGAGAGGAGACGAGTTAAAGACCCAGCAGCACATTTAACAATCCGAAGATGAACTACTATCAGTTCTGTATTCCACACAGATGAAACCGAACTGTCACGGTGTGTACAGCCACAGAGCAGAGGGGAGGAGGAGGAGGAGGAGAGAGAGAGAGAGAGAGAGGAGGAGGAGGAGGAGTAACAGCCTGGGGACTGGCTAATGAAGTGTCTCCGCTCAGACGCACAGAACACCACCACAGATGCTGGCCAGGCTTTTACAAAAAAATCCTATTGTTACAACCCTCTTTCTAACACACACACACACACACAGACTCACGGACCCACACAGACTTGGACTTACCGACACACACACACAGGCTCACCGACACACACACAGGCTCACCGACACACCCACACAGGCTCACCGACACACACACAGGCTCACCGACACACCCACACAGGCTCACCGACACACCCACACAGGCTCACCGACACCCACACACACACAGGCTCACCGACACCCACACACACACACACAGGCCCACCGACACACACACACACACACAGGCCCACCGACACACACACACACACAGGCCCACCGGCCCACCGACACACACAGGCCCACCGACACACACAGGCCCACCGACACACACAGGCCCACCGACACACACAGGCCCACCGACACACACAGGCCCACCGACACACCGACACACACAGGCCCACCGACACACACAGGCCCACCGACACACACACACACAGGCCCACCGACACACACACACACACAGGCCCACCGACACACACACACACACAGGCCCACCGACACACACACACACAGGCCCACCGACACACACACACACAGGCCCACCGACACACACACACACAGGCCCACCGACACACACACACACACAGGCCCACCGACACACACACACACAGGCCCACCGACACACACACACACACACAGGCCCACCGACACACACACACACACAGGCCCACCGACACACACACACACACAGGCCCACCGACACACACACACACAGGCCCACCGACACACACACACACAGGCCCACCGACACACACACACACAGGCCCACCGACACACACACACACAGGCCCACCGACACACACACACACAGGCCCACCGACACACACACACACAGGCCCACCGACACACACACACACAGGCCCACCGACACACACACACACAGGCCCACCGACACACACACACACACAGGCCCACCGACACACACACACACACAGGCCCACCGACACACACACACACACAGGCCCACCGACACACACACACACAGGCCCACCGACACACACACACACAGGCTCACCGACACACACACACACACAGGCTCACCGACACACACACACACACAGGCTCACCGACACACACACACACACAGGCTCACCGACACACACACACACACAGGCTCACCGACACACACACACACAGGCTCACCGACACACACACACACAGGCTCACCGACACACACACACACAGGCTCACCGACACACACACACACAGGCTCACCGACACACACACACACAGGCTCACCGACACACACACACACAGGCTCACCGACACACACAGGCTCACCGACACACACACACACAGGCTCACCGACACACACACACACAGGCTCACCGACACACACACACACAGGCTCACCGACACACACACACACAGGCTCACCGACACACACACACAGGCTCACCGACACACACACACACAGGCTCACCGACACACACACAGGCTCACCGACACACACACTCACTGACACAGACACACACTGACACAGACACACACACACACACACAGGCGCACCCTCACAAAAACACAGGCAAAAAGAAAGAGGCAAAAAGAATGAACTGCAAAGAAGGAAGGACAAAAGACACACTCTTCAAGCTTCTGGGTTGGCGTTGAGCTTCAAGCCCACTAAATGTCAAACAGCCATAGAACAGAGGAAAAAAAGGGGGAAATAGTGGAAAAAACAAGCAGGGTTTTATGTAGCAGCTGAGAGGGAGCCTTACAACACAAAGGCCAGGCCCTGACCCAATGCTTTGAGCAGGGCACTGCCACATTCTCCAGAGGACTCGCACAAATTCCTCTCCCTCAGCAGCATGCCACGACTTGTGTACAGAGCAATGCCAAGCTTCTGTCTGGAGCCAACGGTCACAACAAGCGGAAAGTCTCAGTCAGTAACGGACGCAAAGTTTGTCTGCGTCTGAAAGTATGGGTGTGTTACAGCATTGTTTTATTAAACACGACTTAACTCGGGAATAAAATTCCCTGTTAAGGAAAATAAATCTGATGTGCGTACACTAAATGCATAAAAGAACCAAAAGCAACTATTCATTCCTCGACATGTACTGAACAAATGCACCCAAGGCACACGACTGCGTTAATATCGCGAGTGTTAATATCGTAATCCTATAATAATGAAGGGCTAAACATGTTACTGTCCAGATTGGGGATTTTAATTAAATGCGCAGACACCAGGGTCAGAGTAAACACGGCTGGAGAGTGAACGCAGGATGACATCCGGGTCGTCTCCATAATCACCTAAGAGGATCAGTGCTGCAGACGTGGACCACCAGGGCGTTCAGTTCACCCAGCCAGTATGTGGTACATGTGCAGGCTCCAGTGGCACAAACATGGGTCCAAAACATCAACCCCCACCCTAAATCCCTTCAACTATCCACGGACTACCCCTCCTCCTTTCTCATTGTAGTCCTTTGTTGATAGATGTGCTTGTGTGTGTGTTTAATTGACCTGTATGTTACTTTCATTAGAGTCACCGAACAAACACACACACATCCGTAATCATTGTGCATGAGATCAATGTTGAATAGTGTCCTTCAGAAACCCACCTCCACCCTGTATCCTATTAGGAAAAACCCCTTACTTTACAGTCCAATTAAAGCTGGGGGACTCAGCTGCCGTCAAGAGAACCTCCAGCTAGGTAATGATAATCCATACAGAACAGCTGAGGCACCTTGGCCTCACACAAAGACCATCAGAACACACGTTGACTTCTATTGTTTAAAATTATCACTCTGAACTAAAGTCATGCGTATCGATCCTCAGGACCTAACTTCTTAAACCCGATGGATCAGTATTGAGAAAATGTAAAAATTTACATTATTTGCATCTAACAGCACATAAGTATTTCTGGCTCAAACATGGTATATCGCATTAATATACATCTTTATTTCATATTTATGGAAAGAGTCTCTAGTGTCAACGCTTTGTAACAGTTTTCTTAACAGAAATTCTGGGTTTCTCTGAAAAAACGACTACCGTATATAAAAACGTGTGTTTTTGCGAGAGAAAAAGAGAGAGATGATGCTAAGAAAATGACTGTTAATCATTGCTAAAGCGCAAGACTAGCATGTTTAGCAAATGTCCCATTAACAAATCTTTATTATAACTTACTATGTTTGGAATCGTTGGCAAAATGAATAACACTTTATAGACCACAGGGTTATATTAGAAAATCCACTACAGATTAAGTCTAGGCCTAATGCTTAGATCACACCATGACATGACGCTGTGTCATAACTGAAGGTTGTAATGTGTGGAAGCAGCAACTAATCTGCAGCACAAGTGTTTGACACAAGACCGATTTACACCAACCAGCAAGACGGCGCGACAAAAAGAGAAACAAGGACGAGGTCAAATAGTTCAGGTTCACCGGAATCATCAAGGTTTGTATGTTCTTGCTCCGGCCTCGCAGGAAAATCCCACGGAGGCCGCAAGAGATGAGACGAGAACAGAAAACCAAGGCCAGTTATCAAGGACTTGGAAGCAAAAAGCAAATAGAAACCGTTGCCATGGCAATGTTTTGTATTTCCTCTGTCACAAAACAAATAAGTAAAATAATCTACTTAATAAACCAGACGTAGCTCTTTTTCTATTGTTGGCACCCCTCTCTGCCAGATATCAGCTGGTGCATCATTAATAAACAAACCGTAATCCAAGCTTGATAATGATCACCCTGCGAAGCAGCACGTTGACAGCATCGCATATGGCTGGGACATCATCAAGCATTCCCTTCATTCACAATGGGATTTGCCCTCAGTTCCCATGTGTCCCATCTCATTTCACTTGACAGATTGTTCTCTCATTAGATAACAAATCAAGCATTATACTTGTACATTATTTGTTATAGCAAATCGCAATGAATCAAAAATGTATCTTAAGAATATCCAATACATTTAAAAAACAAGGTCATCAAAACGATTTGTATGGCTTAAATAAATCAGTCCTACGGTGTCGCTGTAAAGGGAAACACCTGCTCTTCGCTCCTCCTCTGGGAAAGGAAGCAGGAACCCGAACAACCTCGACCTTTTACTATGAAAAGAATGAGATTCTAGGTTTGCTGGCATGACAGTGATGGCTCTGGGGAAAATGGACTAAATACATACTATAGTTATTATGACCAGCTGTTATACTAATTCCTTGGAAATGCAACAATATAAAATTTTACATCCTTAAAGTTAACAATGTATAATCCCTTTATACGTACATGTCACACAATTAATACCTAATTAATTTAGATTTATGACATCAAGCCAATCATGTTTGTTTTGCCACACACACACACAGGTAAGTGTCTAGATGTAAATTAGGCAATAGTATGAGGGTAGGTGAACCCCTGAAACCCCGTTCTTAATAGCTTGATTAACCTCCTTGCAAAATACAAGACTTTAAGACTGTTTAGAAACTTTAGAAAGAAGAAAAACATCAGTGTAATTGTAGTTATTCATATTTAAAAAAAGCAGGATTGGATTTCTACAGGGACATGACTCAGCCTGAAATAAAACACACACAGACTCACTCACTCACTCACACAGAGACAGACTCACTCACTCACACAGAGACAGACTCACTCACTCACTCACACAGAGACAGACTCACTCACTCACTCACACAGAGACAGACTCACTCACTCACTCACACAGAGACAGACTCACTCACTCACTCACACAGAGACAGACTCACTCACTCACTCACACACACACACAGACTCACTCACTCACTCACACACACACACAGACTCACTCACTCACTCACACAGAGACAGACTCACTCACTCACTCTCACACACACACAGACTCACTCTCACACACACACAGACTCACTCTCACACACACACAGACTCACTCTCACACACACACAGACTCACTCTCACACACACACAGACTCACTCTCACACACACACAGACTCACTCTCACACACACACAGACTCACTCTCACACACACACAGACTCACTCTCACACACACACAGACTCACTCTCACACACACACAGACTCACTCTCACACACACACAGACTCACTCTCACACACACACAGACTCACTCTCACACACACACAGACTCACTCTCACACACACACAGACTCACTCTCACACACACACAGACTCACTCTCACACACACACAGAGACTCACTCTCACACACACAGAGACTCACTCTCACACACACACACAGAGACTCACTCTCACACACACACAGAGACTCACTCTCACACACACACAGAGACTCACTCTCACACACACACAGAGACTCACTCTCACACACACACACAGAGACTCACTCTCACACACACACAGAGACTCACTCTCACACACACACAGACTCACTCACACAGACTCACTCACACAGACTCACTCACACAGACTCACTCTCTCACACACTCACTCTCTCACACAGACTCACTCTCTCACACACAGACTCACTCTCACACACACACACACACACTCTCTCTCACACACACACACACACACACACACACTCTCTCTCTCTCACACACACACACACACACACACACACACACACACACACACACACACACACACACACACACACACACACACCAACTTACCAGCACTATAAAATCAGGAATTTCAGACTATGGGTGAAATCCGAGCCACACAGTTCCTGTAGTCCACAGAATCTCGGCGTAGAGACATATACATACAGTGTCATATATATATCTCTCTCTCACACACACATACACACACATATACACACTCTTTAGCTCGGCATCTTTAGGAAAACGTTTGTAGTCCGCGTGCCTGGAATGTTCAGTTGAGTAGGAGGAAATGCTGTTCGAAACGACCAATCACAGCGCAGATTGGGGAAAAGGAGGCGGGGAAACGGTGCATTTGGACACAGGGACTTCAGAATGCCATAACAGCACCTACATTTAAAGTTTAGACTAAATAACATTACAATAATCTAGTACAACTAGTACATCTTGCACTTGCTGCTTATTGCACTTCTGTTAAATGCCAAACTGCATTTCATTGCCATGTACTTGTACATGTGTAATGACAATAAGGTTGAATCTAATCTAATCTAATCTAATCTAATCAATTAGAAGCACACAATTGTCTTTTTGTATTCTGTAGTGTTCAGTTCAGTTTTTAAATTACTAAGTGGCTCAAACACTTTTGGGATAAAGACCTCCTCATTCTTATAACATCAGTGTCTGATCTCACTAATGCTCTTGTTCCTAAATGTTCACAAATATGATGGTGTAAATATAGGATTGTTTATGTAGCCTATCGTTTAAAGGTGATTTTGACTAATGCTAACTCTGGTTGAACCACCATGAGTTCTAGGGAAGGAGCTTCTGCTGAGATTAACTCAAGTGTGCAAATTTTAATCCCCAAACTCTGACCCCAAAAATCCAACGAATACACCTCTCAACCTCAAACTCATTTATAACCTAATCTATTCATGAAGAAATAACATTACAGACAAATCGTATCATGTTGATGACAGGAAAGAAGTTCTCTCTGTAATTATCAGCATCATCCACATCAGTCTCATGACCTGAGGTAAAAGTCAGTGACTGTATAAACAGCAGCCTCATTGTTGTCTCTTCTCTCGACTGATCTCTGTTCATGCTAACATCAGACCACCACACAAATTAGATTAGCCTATCCTTAAGTCCACCAGATCTATTTAAGCCTTCTTGTTAGCCAACTGTCTTACCAGCAGGTTAATATGAATTTAGAGTTTAGAAAACACATTGTACGGGGGCAAATCCTCACCATCACTTCCACTGAAACAGATATACATACATATACATTTATTCATGTACCACAGCAAAACAGCAAACGTCATGTCTGACTGACTTGATAATCCATGTGCACTACAGAGCTGTTGTTAAAAACAGAACACAGATAGAGCCTTTGTATGTTTAATTCTGTAACATGAACATAATACGATACCAGAGCTATGAACTAATTAATAAACGTACATTATTGATAAATATAGATATAGATAAGGTGCTATTCTCATTAGCCTTGATTGGCAGCAAGCCACAGAGAAGAACAACCGTGAGTCTATGCCCAGACAGATAAAGCTTGTTAGCCATGTCAGGCCATCCATCTAAGAGAATTACACTTCAACATATGACCTGGGGACCTCACTGTCTCCTTCCCAGCTTGCTAGGATATGGCAGATGAACCCTCAGGGCTAGTATTTAATACTGGGGCCAGTACTGCACACACTGCACTCCACCTAAAAACACCATTGTACAGGTTGGAAGAACACACCCTTGTCTACACACCATGAAGCCCTGCAGCTAAAGGAAAGGGGAGTTATAGAAGGTGGAAGATGACACTGGAAGCCACAGTTCCGATCCTGTATGCAGGCGTAATGATTTATAGTCACACTATCCGGTGTCACCCAGAAGATGATGGCTTCTCTGGTGAGTCTTGTTTCCTTTCATGGTCTCTTCCTCATTTACTCTCAAGTAGCTTTTCCTCAGCTCTATCCCCACTGGCTCACTCATTAAAGATAATTAAAACCCTATATCAATATCCACATTTCTGTACAACTGTTTGTGAGGATGGTCACTGTTGATTTATTAAATTGAATATAAGAAATATGGAAAAACACTCCTATACGACTCACCATACACCCACGCCGTGTAAAAATTTCTGTATTCAGCACAGTGGAGTAGTCATTGGTTGCCTAGCTATTCATGGACATTAGTCATGTAACCAAACTTATTTTAGAGTTTCTACTTAAAAAATAAAAAAACTCGTATTTGAAAGACCAAATATGAGTTCAGAGTGAAAGGAAAGGAAAAATTCAAGCATCATAAATAACATTTTATGGGAATTTATTCTGGATTTGATTGAAGTTAGTAACTCAGATGTACTTGCATGTAAAACAGATAAGAAATGGCTATTTTTTGAGATAATGAGATAAAAAAACAAGCAATTAACAAAACAAATGTGAAATAAAAAAATAGTGAAATAAAATTATTAAAAACACAAAATAATATAAAGTATTTTACACACACACACACACACACACACACACACACACTGTATATTGTTGTTCTTTTGGCTGCTCCCTGTTTGGGGTCACCAAAGAAGATCCTCTGCTCTGCATATTTGATTTGGCACAGGTTTTTATCCCGGATAATCTTCCTGACCCTCTCATTTTCATCCAGGCTTGGGACTGGCACTGAGAGTTAACCCTTCTCACACACACACACACACACACACACACACACACACACACACACACACACACACACACACACACACAGTATGTTGGGGGTCATATTATGTAGGAGGGTTTGATTGTTTAGTGGTTAGCATGTTTGACTCTGATTTCCAGGGTAATGCACAGAGTTTTTATGTCCTGCCATGATTTAAGGGGTTCCTCTGAGTTCTCCCGTTTTCTCCTGACTGGCTTCTCTAAATTGGTGTCCTGCCCTGGCACCCTAAGTCCTTTGAGATAGACTCCATAATTATCCATAGGGATAATTGCTACAGAAAATGGATGGTTGGACGGATCATGTTATATTTAGTGAATAATATTTTACCTGCATGTTTACAATTCTTTGAGAAATACATTTTGGTGGGGATTATAGAAATCTATATTTTTTAATCATTTTTAGATAAGATAAGCTTTATTGATCCCAAAGTGGGGAAATTCACTTATCACAGCAGCTTAACCAACTGGTTACTGTGGCTACAATGGAAGAGTACATGGTTTGAAGTTCATTACAAAAACTTTGTTGGTCATTTTAGTCTGTTTCTTTTGGTGGTGGTGGTGATGGGAGCAGAAAAAGATAGAGAGAGATTTAAATATATAATCGCTTTTATATTTTATCAAGATTTGTTTGCTCATGCAGAGTTACTCTAAGAATTTTGCTACTGAACCTATTTTCCTTGAAGTGTAAATGACCAGATGTCAATATATAGCTAAATATATATATTCAATTTTCAATTCAAGTTTATTTATATAGCGCTTTTTACAGTTGGCATTGTCTCAAAGCAGCTTTACGGAACATAAACATAGAACAAAAGGTTATTATAAAAATAATATAATGATTAATATAATATAAAATTCAAGATTAATATTAGATATATTTAAATGTGTTTGTTTTTATCCCCAATGAGCAAGTCTGAGGTGACTCAGATGACTGTGGGGAAGAAAAACTCCCTTAAATGGAAGGAAGAAACCTTGAGTGGAACCAGACTCAAAGAGGAACCTCATACTCATATGGGTGACACTGGAGGGTGTGAAGGTGGCACGGTGGCTTAGTGGTTAGCATGTTCGCCTCACACCTCCAGGGTCGATTCCCGCCTCCACCTTGTGTGTGTGGAGTTTGCATGTTCTCCCCGTGCCTCGGGGGTTTCCTCCGGGTACTCCGGTTTCCTCCCCCGGTCCAAAGACATGCATGGTAGGTTGATTGGCATCTCTGGAAAATTGTCCGTAGTGTGTGATTGCGTGAGTGAATGAGAGTGTGTGTGTGTGTCCTGCGATGGGTTGGCACTCCGTCCAGGGTGTATCCTGCCTTGATGCCCGATGACGCCTGAGATAGGCACAGGCTCCCCGTGACCCGAGGTAGTTCGGATAAGCGGTAGAAGATGAATGAATGAATGAATGAATGAATGGTGGGTGTGATTATAAATATACAGTCTAACAAATGTTGTATCGATGGAAAAGACCACATGGAGTTGGCATCTCCTCTTTAGTATCACAGAGTCTAACTGGAGCTGGTAGATCTCTAGATGCCTCAGGATCCTCACAGAGTCTGCCTCATCTCAGTTAGGGTCCAAAATCTTCATGGCATGGAAGATGATCGGAGCTGATACAATTTCTGGATGCCTCGGGATGGGTAGAAAGAGAGAAGTAGTGGAGAGAGATTAACGTAGCTGCTGTTCATAATATTAGCAAAATAAGGACACAGTTGGCATATCTGGTATAAGCTTTGACCTGGGGTACCAGAGCTATAGAATTAGCTTTAATACCATTTAATATTATTTTATTGAACAGCTGATATTATGCACATGGGAAAGAATCGACAGGGCTGATCTCACCATCAACATTAAACACAAAAGCACTTGTTACCTTTCAGTGATTTATACACATTCACTTTTCCAGTTTAAATGTAGAATATAGCTGCAAGCAGCGATGACGGGCCTTCGCACGTTTGTTCATCGCTATACGGTGCCTTCCAGAAAACACTGCACGGTGGGCAAGTGCATCAAGTGGGTAAATATCAGTGGACTATTTTATGTTGTTACTGACCCATTTGGGGACTGTAGGTAAATGAAACCCCACATTTTAGACAAACGGGGGCGCTAGTGAGCCACTTAAGAGACACACCTTTGTCTGACCTTTTTGTCCACACTTAACAGCCGACAAATGTGATGTATGTGTCAAATTTCAAGTTAATCTAAGCACGCCAAAAGACTTAAATATGCCTGAAAAAGAAAGTAAAGTTTGACACGTTACCATGAGAACAGTGTTTGAGATATCAAAAATCCGTTCGCAATTTCGCATCTGCAATATCTCTGCACCATGTTGGCCAAGTCTGGTCTCAATTGCATGAATCCCCTAGGAGGAGTATTTAAAAGTTTACTGCATGAAGCTGACAAAAAATCCACCTTTGTGACTGACACACTTCCTGGGGCCTGTTGGTGGCGCTATACCTGGGACTCACAATAAGCACATAGATGCGATCGGAATCCTTGGCCGAACATACACACCGCGTGTCATCACAATAAGACATTTTTTGCTTTAGATATTAGACACTTTCTGTTTCTCTGAATTCGCCATAATTTTGTCGCCTCGCCATGGCAGCACCGTTCGAGATATCGAAACTCACTTCGCAATTTAGCAAGTGCAATGTCTCGGCATCATGTTCACCACTTTTGGTGTCAATCGCATGAATCCTCTAGGAGGAGTATTTAAAAGTTCATTGCATGCAACTGTGAAAAAATCCACCTTTGTGACTGACACACTTCCTGGGGCCTGTTGGTGGCGCTATACCCGGGACTCACAATAAGCACATCGATGCGATCGGAATCCTTGGCCGAACATACACACCGCGTGTCATCACAATAAGACATTTTTTGCTTTAGATATTAGACACTTTCTGTTTCTCTGAATTCGCCATAACTTTGTCGCCTCGCCATGGCAGCACCGTTCGAGATATCAAAAATCCCTTCGCAATTTAGCAAGTGCAATGTCTTGGCATCATGTTCACCACTTTTGGTGTCAATCGCATGAATTCCCTAGGAGGAGTATTTAAAAGTTCACCACATGCAACTGTTGTGACTGACACACTTCCTGGCGCCTGTTGGTGGCGCTATGTCCGAGATTCACAATAGGCACATCGATGCGATCGGAATCCTTGGCCGAACATACACACCGCGTGTCATCCCAATAAGACATTTTTTGCTTTAGATATTAGACACTTCCTGTTTCTCTGAATTCGCCATAATTTTGTCGCCTCGCCATGGCAGCACCGTTCGAGATATCAAAAATCCCTTCGCAATTTAGCAAGTGCAATGTCTTGGCATCATGTTCACAACGTTTGATGTCAATCGCATGAATTCCCTAGGAGGAGTATTTAAAAGTTCACCGCATGCACTTATAAAACAATCCAAAATGGCCGACTTCCTGTTGGGCGGAGCTCATAGTTTAGAGCGCGAAAGTTGTTCGGGTCGATGAGATCTATATGCGTACCAACTCTCGTACATGTGCGTACATAATTGCCCGATCTGTGCACCAATGTTTGTTTTTGCATTACAGGGGGCGCTACAGAGCCCCCCTGCCACGCCCGTATTCCAACCTTTGTCCAATCCTAGTGTCGCGCGACTCTGACGTGTGTGCCAAATTTCAAGAGTTTTCGAGCATGTTAAGGGACCCCAATTGGCCAATGTGTGGGAAAAAATAAAAAAAAATATAGCTGCAAGCAGCGATGACGGGCCTTCGCACATTTGTTCATCGCTATACGGTGCCTTCCAGAAAACAATGCACGGTGGGCAAGTGCATCAAGTGGGTAAATATCAGTGGACTATTTTATGTTGTTACTGACCCATTTGGGGACTGTAGGTAAATGAAACCCCACATTATAGAGAAATGGGGGCGCTAGTGAGCCACTTAAGAGACACACCTTTGTCTGACCTTTTTGTCCACACTTAACAGCCGACAAATGTGATGTATGTGTCAAATTTCAAGTTAATACAAGCACGCCAAAAGCCTTAAATATGCCTGAAATAAAAGTAAACTTTGACACGATGCCATGGCAACAGTGTTTGAGATATCAAAAATCCGTTCGCAATTTCGTATCTGCAATATCTCTGCGTCATGGTGGCCAAGTCTGGTCTCAATTGCATGAATCCCCTAGGAGGAGTATTTAAAAGTTTACCGCATGAAGCTGACAAAAAATCCACCTTTGTGACTGACACACTTCCTGGGGCCTGTTGGTGGCGCTATACCTGGGACTCACAATAAGCACATAGATGCGATCGGAATCCTTGGCCGAACATACACACCGCGTGTCATCACAATAAGACATTTTTTGCTTTAGATATTAGACACTTTCTGTTTCTCTGAATTCGCCATAACTTTGTCGCCTCGCCATGGCAGCACCGTTCGAGATATCAAAAATCCCTTAGCAATTTAGCAAGTGCAATGTCTCGGCATCATGTTCACCACGTTTGATGTCAATTGCATGAATTCCCTAGGAGGAGTATTTGAAAGTCCATTGCATGCAACTGTGAAAAAATCCACCTTTGTGACTGACACACTTCCTGGTGCCTGTTGGTGGCGCTATGTCCGAGATTCACAACAGGCACATCGATGCGATTGGAATCCTTGGCCGAACATAAACACCGCGTGTCTTCCCAATAAGACATTTTTTGCTTTAGATATTAGACACTTCCTGTTTCTCTGAATTCGCCATAACTTAGTCGCCTCGCCATGGCAGCACCGTTCGAGATATCAAAAATCCCTTCGCAATTTAGCAAGTGCAATGTCTCGGCATCATGTTCACCACTTTTGGTGTCAATCGCATGAATCCTCTAGGAGGAGTATTTAAAAGTTCATTGCATGCAACTGTGAAAAAATCCACCTTTGTGACTGACACACTTCCTGGGGCCTGTTGGTGGCGCTATACCCGGGACTCACAATAAGCACATCGATGCGATCGGAATCCTTGGCCGAACATACACACCGCGTGTCATCACAATAAGACATTTTTTGCTTTAGATATTAGACACTTTCTGTTTCTCTGAATTCGCCATAACTTTGTCGCCTCGCCATGGCAGCACCGTTCGAGATATCAAAAATCCCTTCGCAATTTAGCAAGTGCAATGTCTCGGTATCATGTTCACCACTTTTGGTGTCAATCGCATGAATTCCCTAGGAGGAGTATTTAAAAGTTCACCACATGCAACTGTTGTGACTGACACACTTCCTGGCGCCTGTTGGTGGCGCTATGTCCGAGATTCACAATAGGCACATCGATGCGATCGGAATCCTTGGCCGAACATACACACCGCGTGTCATCCCAATAAGACATTTTTTGCTTTAGATATTAGACACTTCCTGTTTCTCTGAATTCGCCATAATTTTGTCGCCTCGCCATGGCAGCACCGTTCGAGATATCAAAAATCCCTTCGCAATTTAGCAAGTGCAATGTCTTGGCATCATGTTCACAACGTTTGATGTCAATCGCATGAATTCCCTAGGAGGAGTATTTAAAAGTTCACCGCATGCACTTATAAAACAATCCAAAATGGCCGACTTCCTGTTGGGCGGAGCTCATAGTTTAGAGCGCGAAAGTTGTTCGGGTCGATGAGATCTATATGCGTACCAACTCTCGTACATGTGCGTACATAATTGCCCGATCTGTGCACCAATGTTTGTTTTTGCATTACAGGGGGCGCTACAGAGCCCCCCTGCCACGCCCGTATTCCAACCTTTGTCCAATCCTAGTGTCGCGCGACTCTGACGTGTGTGCCAAATTTCAAGAGTTTTCGAGCATGTTAAGGGACCCCAATTGGCCAATGTGTGGGAAAAAAAAAAAAAAACAAGCAGCGATGACGGGCCTTCGCACGTTTGTTCATCGCTATACGGTGCCTTCCAGAAAACAATGCACGGTGGGCAAGTGCATCAAGTGGGTAAATATCAGTGGACTATTTTATGTTGTTACTGACCCATTTGGGGACTGTAGGTAAATGAAACCCCACATTTTAGACAAATGGGGGCGCTAGTGAGCCACTTAAGAGACACACCTTTGTCTGACCTTTTTGTCCACACTTAACAGCCGACAAATGTGATGTATGTGTCAAATTTCAAGTTAATCTAAGCACGCCAAAAGCCTTAAATATGCCTGAAAAAGAAAGTAAAGTTTGACACGTTGCCATGAGAACAGCGTTCAAGATATCCAAAATCCCTACGCAATTTATCATCTACAACGTCTAAGCATCATGTTGCCCACTTTTGGTGTCAATCGCATGAATCCTCTAGGAGGAGTATTTAAAAGTCCATTGCATGCAACTGTGAAAAAATCCACCTTTGTGACTGACACACTTCCTGGTGCCTGTTGGTGGCGCTATGTCCGAGATTCACAATAGGCACATCGATGCGATCGGAATCCTTGGCCGAACATACACACCGCGTGTCATCCCAATAAGACATTTTTTGCTTTAGATATTAGACATTTCCTGTTTCTCTGAATTCGCCATAACTTAGTCGCCTCGCCATGGCAGCACCGTTCGAGATATCAAAAATCCCTTCGCAATTTAGCAAGTGCAATGTCTCGGCATCATGTTGACCACTTTTGGTGTCAATCGCATGAATGTCCTAGGAGGAGTATTTAAAAGTTCACCACATGCAACTGTTGTGACTGACACACTTCCTGGCGCCTGTTGGTGGCGCTATGTCCGAGATTCACAATAAGCACATCGATGCGATCGGAATCCTTGGCCGAACATACACACCGCGTGCCATCCCAATAAGACATTTTTTGCTTTAGATATTAGACATTTCCTGTTTCTCTGAATTCGCCATAACTTTGTCGCCTCGCCATGGCAGCACCGTTCGAGATATCAAAAATCCCTTCGCAATTTAGCAACTACAATGTCTCGGCATCATGTTCACCACGTTTGATGTCAATCGCATGAATTCCCTAGGAGGAGTATTTAAAAGTTCACCACATGCACTTATAAAACAATCCAAAATGGCCGACTTCCTGTTGGGCAGAGCTCATAGTTTAGAGCGCGAAAGTTGTTCGGGTCGATGAGATCTATATGCGTACCAACTCTCGTACATGTGCGTACATAATTGCCCGATCTGTGCACCAATGTTTGTTTTTTCATTACAGGGGGCGCTACAGAGCCCCCCTGCCACGCCCGTATTCCAACCTTTGTCCAATCCTAGTGTCGCGCGACTTTGACGTGTGTGCCAAATTTCAAGAGTTTTCGAGCATGTTAAGGGACCCCAATTGGCCAATGTGTGGAAAAAAAAAAAAAAAAAAAAAAAAAAATACTCCCGAGGAAAAACAATAGGGCTTCGCACCATTCGGTGCTCAGGCCCTAAAAAAAAAAAAAAAAAAAAATAATACTCCCGAGGAAAAACAATAGGGCTTCGCACCATTCGGTGCTCAGGCCCTAATTAAAAACTCATCTCTTAAGTCAGGCCTACACACAATACATCCAATAACATTGTGCTCTAATATATCTGACCAAATGCACATTATCATCTAGTGCTTGCTAATATTATGAACAGCAGCTACGTTAATCCCTCTCCACTACTTCTCTCTTTCTACCCATCCTGAGCCATCTAGAAATTGTATCAGCTCCGATTGTCTTCCGTGCAATGAAGATTTTGGACCCTAACTGAGATGAGGCAGACTCTGTGAGGATCCTAAGGGCATCTATAGATCTACCAGCTCCAGTTAGACTCTGCGATACTAAAGAGGAGATGCCAACTCCATGTGGTATTTTGCATCAGTACAACATTTATCAGACTGCATATTTATAATCACACCCTCCAGTGTCACCCAAATGAGGATGAGGTTCCCCTTTGGTTCCTCTCAAGGTTCCTCTCTTCCATTCAAGAGTTTTTCCTCGTCACAGCCGCCTGAGTCACCTCAGACTCGCTCATTGGGCATAAATACAAACACGTTTAAATAAATCTAATATTAATCTTGAATTTTGTATTCTATCATTCTTTATAATAACCTTTTGTTCTGTGTTTATGTTCCGTAAAGCTGCTTTGAGACGATGTCAATAGTAAAAAGAGCTATGCAAATAAACTTGAAATGTGAAAATACTGTTTTATACAGGTATTTACTTTTGATCACACACATTCAGTGATTCAGATGTTTGTTTTTTTTTGGAAGAAAATACACATGACTCATGATCAGTTAGCATGCTACACGTTTGAGTCTTGTTTACACACTGCCTCCCTCATGTGGAACTCCTCTGAAGCGACATGTAAGAACTACACATATTGTAGCTCCTACGTTACCCACAATTCACAACTTCTCAACGTTTACTACATCGGAACAGGAAGTGTAAACTTATTCGACCAAGCTAGCGTTTTGGGCTGATTTATTTGCGTTTAAAGTAAGCGTTTCATATACCCCAGCAATTCTAACATGTTATAATATACCCTTAGCAAACGACAGCGTTGTGTTTATCCTAGCATCCTGTTTATTTTTAGCATGTAGCTTCGGAGCTAGTCATAACTAGCTAACTGATATGATCTGTTTTCAAACTTAAACCCGCTGACAAGACAACGAGGCTGGTACACCTTTTAGTCTGTGAGTTGTTTTAATCATTTTTGCTGTATTAAAATGTCGTGTTGTGGTTCTGTGTACGATTAGAGATGAGCTGCTCGCTGGAGAAGGTGCTGACAGACGCCAGGTCTCTGGTGGAGCGGCTCCGAGATCATGACAACGCCGCTGAGATCCTGATCGAGCAAACCACTGTACTGAACAAACGTGTAGAGGCCATGAAGCAGGTACACACTATCGACACCACCATAAACACAGAATAATGATCACGAACACAAAATGACGTCTTAGACGGCAGGGCTCTCAAGTTTTAAAGACAGGCAAGAGTGACATCTCCAACCCCCCTCACCCAAACACAACAATTAGGGTGGTGTTGTGTTTGGTAAGGATCACTGTACACAATTTAACCAAATACAAAATGTTTGTGACTGGTGTTGTTTTTTGTAAGTGTTTGTTGCCTTTTTCGACTCCTTTATCATTTGTAATGTTGGCTTCCGTTTAAAACAGTTCGGCTCAAACCCAGCCATTTTTAGGGTCATGATTGAGGACAATGTCCCGTCCGGAGACAAGCTGTTTCGTGTTGAGGTTTTGTTCAAACCGACCATCGAAAATACCCTCTCGGCATCAGGGTGAGAATGTGGAAGCACTAAAAAGAAGGCTGCTTGTTCTGAGCAGGTGTTATCAGTGGACTGGGGCCTCCTGGCACCATCTCAGGGCCCCCAGTTTGAGGTCCACTGGCCTAGACTTCTTGTTCTGAGCAGGTGTTGTCAGTGAACAGGCTGTAAATCTGTTGGCTAAGTTACAGACACTCATGAAAAATTGATGCTGATTATCTGGGAAACGTCTCTAACAGCAGTCAAAATGTCATTGTTTGTGTCAAACAAGTTGTGAATTTGTTTTAACATTAAAACAGATCATGACTTACTCTGTGCTCAAAATGATGCTCACAGCTCCGGTGGTTTTCTCTGTGGGTGAACGAGGATGATGCTGAACAATTCCAGGATATGCTTTTTTTCATTGGGTGTTGCATTAAATCTTACCCAGATACAATAGTGCTATTTTCTGATTGGCTATTGTGTAGCCTCTTTTTTTTTATTGGCTGATAATTATCAGGCTTGACTAAGAACTCCAGGGGAGACGCACTTGATTCCTGCCCGGTTCCATAGAGACAGCGGTGCGGACAGATACATTTTGGGAGCTGCGTCATATTAAATATATGATAAATAGTAAGTTTTTCTGCGTGAGAAATACAATGTGTGGCGGGAGAGCGTGAAACAAGACCCAAATGAGTGACTGTCACGACTGTCAATGCGTGACACTTGAGAGCTCAGTAGACGTGTCAGTACAGTTGTACACCTTCCTAAAGTCTCTTCTTTTAACTTCAACCCTGACCAGGATAAATCAGTTACTGAAAATGAATGAATGAATGAATGAATAAATCAATAAATAAATTGCTCCATGTCCACATGCCTTAACAATCTGTTACCCTTTTTCAGGTTCTCCTCTAATATTAACTATGATTGTTAAAACTTTAAATTAATGCCATGATCTTCCTGAAGGTGAAAGCTTACCCACTTTAAGCTGAACAGTCAACAGACTGACTTAGGGTAAAAATAACCCTAAAATCTGCTTATCTGGTCATTAATGTTACAAACAGCTCTCGCTCCCTCTTAAACAATTTTCCTTTGCCTTTGAATTACTGTCACATTGGCTCATGTTATATTAAGTGAATAATATTTGACCTGCATGTTTACAATTCTTTGAGAAATAAATTTTGGTGGGGATTATAGAAATCTATATTTTTTAATCATTTTTAGATAAGATAAGCTTTATTGATCCCACAGTGGGGAAATTCACTTATCACAGCAGCTTAACCAACTGGTTACTGTGGAAGAGTACATGGTTTGAAGTTCATTACAAAAACACCACTTAGGAAACCATTAAATGGATAAATATCTTTGTTGGTCATTTTAGTCTATTTCTTTTGGTGGTGGTGGTGATGGATGCAGAAAAAGATAGAGAGAGATTTAAATATACAATTGCTTTTATATCATTTATCATGATTTGTTTGCTCATGCAGAGTTACTCTAAGAATTTTGCTACTGAACCTATTTTCCTTGACGTGTAAATGACCAGATGTCAATATATAGCTAAATATATATATTCAATTTACAATTCAAGTTTATTTGTGTAGCGCTTTTTACAATTGACATTGTCTCAAAGCAGCTTTACAGAACATAAACATAGAACAAAAGGTTATTATAAAAAATGATATAATGATTAATATAATATAAAATTCAAGATTAATGTTAGATATATTTAAATGTGTTTGTATTTATCCCCAATGATCAAGTCTGAGGTGACTCAGGCGACTGTGACGAGGAAAAACTCCCTCGAATGGAAGGAAGAAACATTGAGAGGAACCAGACTCAAAGGGGAACCTCATGAAGTGATCACGTTATAAATCGTAAATTTAAAAAAATAATAAGAATGTAAGGCGTTCAATGCTAGGGGCTTGGGCTTGACGAAAATTTAGAACGTACATTTGACATAATTTGCCCCAAAAGGTTCAGAAACCTCTGAGGTGTTCCAAGGTTTTAATAGATTAACTTAATCCGATGGAAATCCTGTCCAGAAGATTGGAGTTTATTATAACAGCTGAGGGTGACACCACTGGAATGTGATGTTTAACAAGCATATATGAAAGTGATGATTAAGTGTCTGCATACTTTTGACCACGTACGAGCTCAAAAAGGTGATGCCAAATAGTGAGATTATGAGTCATTACTCATCCACCGCTGTATACTTTAGCATCAAAACAAACTAAGTGTGGTTAAAGGACTTTCAGTAGAAGCACCAGGATAATTATTTATTTTACTAGCTTAAAGTCTACAGCAGGGGTCACCAACCTTTTTAAGACTGAGGGCTACTTCAAGGGAACTGAGTAGTACGAAGGGCTACCTGTTTGATACAAACTTCCTCAATAGCAAAATTGCACAGATCACTTTTTAATAATATTACTACTACTAATAATAATATGGTGAAGAGACTGCTCACATGTCAATGTTAATTATTCCCCACAATTATTAACAATGATTTATACAACATTGACGGTAGGAATATTTAAACATGCAACATTTATTTATGTTTATCTGTTCCAACATTTGAAAGTCAGGAAGTAATGTCAAGGAAATCATTAATCAAGTCTCAACAAGTTATCTAGTCTTTTTTGAACAATTTTTCACATTTCTGTGCACCATTTTTAGTTTAATGTTATGGTGTTTTCAATGAACACATGTTATCTCTTCTTTGTCTGTAAATGTCTGTTAGTGGGAAGCCTGGCACTGCATCCTGCACACCAGTGTACTGTAATCTGGTGAATAATTTGACACTGCAAGTCTGAGTGAGGCTTGTAAATGTGCATCAGTAAGGCGTGTTCTGTGTCAGTTCTTGATAAAGTTCATGTTAGAAAAGGCTGATTCACAGAGATAGGTTGAACCAAAAAGGCAGGCAACTTTCATAGCTGCTGTGCATACAGTACACCACTGTACTTTTCTGTGTCCACAAGGCACCAAAAGTTTGATGCAGACTGATGGGCTTTGAGGCGAAGGTCATTTTGCAACGTTAGGATTTCTATCTCTACCTGTCCAGCATCCAAGTTGAACAGAGCATTTAGTTGCTCAGCAGTGCATGTCATGTCCACTTGCATGAAAGGATTTGTAACGTCTTTTTCTGTCCTTAATGTGCCACCGGGTGGGTAGTTAGCATTGAAACTTTCGTCATACGTACTGAAGTGTATTGCCACATTGTGCCGCTTTGCCGTCGCAACAGTCGTCCCGCAAATGAGACACACACACTTTTCTTTGACTGGCGTAAAAAAGAACACCCAAACACCATGAAAAATGTATGTTTTCTGCCGCTTTTCTGCCATGTTTTTGGGGTAAATCACAACTGACTCCTCATTGTTGCTGCACCGCTTCCTTGTGTCAGGAGTCGGACGTGACGTGCGCGCAATATTGACATTTGACTTCAGAAAAGGCCAGAGTTTGTTATATACATAAAACATTTTTGTTTACATTGTTTTAAAATTAAATAAAATGAAAAATTAAATATAGTCATTTTAAAATCTACATTAATGCAAGCATTTTTTATTCAAAAACTACAGCAAGAAAATGTTTTTAGACGGAACTGTATTTTGACCAGTGCTATTTTTAGAACATGCCTCGTGGGCGCCTTAAGTGCTCTTTGCGGGCGACCAGGTGCCCGCGGGCACCACGTTGGTGACCCCTGGTCTACAGTATGCAAGCAAATATATTCATTGAATAACAAATGAACCAAAGTGATTACAGATGATATTATACAAATGTTTTTTGTTAAACTACAGTATCTCACAGAAGTGAGTACACCCCTCACATTTTGTAAATATTTTATTAGATCTTTTCATGTGACAACACTAAAGAAATGACACTGTGACATTTGTAAAGTAGTGAGTGTACAGCTTGTATAACAGTGTACATTTGCCTTTCTTTCAAAATAACTCCACACACAGCCATTAATGACTAAACCGCTGGCCACAAAAGTGAGTACACCCCTAAGTGAAAATGTCCAAAGTGTCAATATTTTGTGTGGCCACCATTATTTTCCAGCACTCCCTTAACCCTCTTGGGCATGGAGTTCACCAGAGCATCACAGGTTGCCACTGGAGTCCTCTTCCACTCCTCCATGAAGACATCACTTAGCTGGTGGATGTTAGAGACCTTGCGCTCCTCCACCTTCCATTTGAGGATGCCCCAAAGATGCTCAATAGGGTTTAGGTCTGGAGACTTGCTTTTCCAGTCCATCACCTTTACCCACAGCTTTTTTAGCAAGGCAGTGGTCATTTTGGAGGTGTGTTTGGGGTCGTTATCATGTTGGAATACTGCCCTGCAGCCCAGTCTCTGAAGGGATGGGATCAGGCTCTGCTTCAGTATGTCACAGTACATGTTGGCATTCATGGTTCCCTCAATGAACTGTAGCTCCCCAGTGCCGGCAGCACATATGCAGCCCCCAGACCATGACACTCCTGCCATGCTTAACTGTAGTCAAGACACACTTGTCTTTGTACTCCTCACCTGGTTGCCGCCACACGCTTGAGACCATCTGAACCAAATAAATTTATATTGGTCTCATCAGACCACAGGACATGGTTCCAGTAATCCATGTTCTTAGTCTGCTTGTCTTCAGCAAACTGTTTGCAGGCTTTCTTGTACATCATCTTTAGAAGAGTCTTCCTTCTTAGACAACAGCCATGCAGACCAATTTGATGTGGTGACGCATCTTGCTGGCAGCATTCATACGTCTATTTCCCAAACACAACCTCTGGATATTTCGCTAACCACGTGCACTCAACTTCTGTAGTCGACTATGGCGAGGCCTGTTCTGCAGCTCAGTTTCAGGGTCTTGTCAATCTTAATCTAACCTACGCCATCTTTATGTAGAGCAACGTTTTTTTTTCCAGATCCTCAAAGAGCTCTTTGCCATGAGGTGTCATTTTGAACTTTCAGTGACCAGTATGAAAGAGTGAGAGCGATACCACCAAATTTAACACACCTGCTCCACATTCACACCTGAGACCTTGTAACGCTAACGAGTCACATGACACCGGGGAGAAAAAATGTGTAATTGGGCCCAATTTGGACATTTTCACTTAGGGGTGTACTTACTTTTGTGGCCAGTGGTTTAGACATTAATGGCTGTGTTGAGTTATTTTGAGTGGACAGCAAATTTACACTGTTATACAAACTGTACACTCACTACTCTACATTGTAGCACACTGTCAATTATTCAGTGTTGTCACCTGAAAAGATATAATAAATTATTTACAACAATGTGAGGGGTGTACTCACTTCTGTGAGATACTGTATTTGTGGTGCCAGCATAAGCTTTTGTCGTTCATGTCTACAGAAGCTTGGTGAAATCTTCTCATCTCTTCTCCTCCCAAAGGCAGCTCATCACATCTCTCCCTCTCCCCCCCCTCCCTCCCTCACTCTCTCTCTCTTTCCCCCTCTCCCTCACACACCTGAATAACCAAGCACATCTCCCCACAGGAGCATAGTCTGGGGGTTGTTTTTTTTCTCCTCCCTTCCATCATGTTATGCTGTATTTCTTCTTCGATCCCCCGTCTTCCTGTCCTGTCCGCCCCTTGTCATATTGTATGTATGGACAGGTTGATGGCTAATTTCGCTGGTACCTGTGACCAGTGACAATAAAGGCTACTACATCTTCTGTCTATTGTTGTTTATCTCACCTCCTCATGCACCAGTCTTGTTGTTATTACATGTTGCTTGTTCATTTATCCAGTTTATTTATGTTTGCCATGTGCCCTTTAGTATCAGGAAGAGATTGAGGCACTTAACCAGGTGGCGAGGCATCGTCCACGATCCACTCTGGTAATGGGCATTCAGCAGGAGAATCGTCAAATACGAGAATTGCAGCAGGAGAACAAAGGTGTGTGCGCGTGTGTGTGTGAGATATCTTGGGTCTATGGAGCTCAAGTATAATAGATTATCTACATACAAAGATTAAGTGTCTACTTAAAACAAACCTGGCATTGTTTAGATTTAAAGCCTTGTACCTGCACATAACTTTCTCAACATGTTTTCAGAGTTGCGTACATCTTTAGAAGAGCACCAGTCTGCACTGGAGCTAATCATGAGTAAGTACCGAGAGCAGGTGTTCCGCCTCCTCATGGCTAGCAAGAGAGACGACCCCACGATTGTCTCACAGCTCAGAGAGCAGCACACTAACGTAAGTACTCTAACCACATTC
Organism: Tachysurus vachellii; assembly: GCF_030014155.1. Lineage (NCBI taxonomy): Eukaryota > Metazoa > Chordata > Actinopteri > Siluriformes > Bagridae > Tachysurus > Tachysurus vachellii. The sequence continues at coordinate 19,322,195 of NC_083473.1, forward strand.
TTTTACACACACACACTATTTGGCCAAAGGTATGTGCATATCTGTCCATCACACCCATATGTGCTTCTTCCCCAAACTGTTACCACAAAGTCAGACACACACAGTTGTCCGGAATGTCTCTGCATGCTGTAGCTTTACAATTTCCCTTCATTGCAACTGAGACTCAAACCCTGTTCCAGCATGACAATGCCCCTGTGCACAAAGCACAGAACTCCATGAAGACTGAACGGTGTGGAGTTTAATGTTGGACTTAACCCCACTGAACACCTTTGGGATGAAGCGGAACACAGACTGAACCCCAGACCTCCTCACTCTTACATCACTGTCTGATCTCACTAATGCTCTTGTAGCTAACTGATCACAAAATCTAGTGGAAAGCCTTTTAAAAAAGTGGAGCATATTATGAGATCAAACACAGGTGAAATTAATCTGGAATTATATCTTCAACAAGCACATATGGGTGTGATGGACAGGGGTGCACATGCTTTTGGCTGTAAAGTAGACATCAAAGTGATGTGTGTGTGTGTGTGTGTGTGTGTGTGTGTGTGCGTGTGCGTGAAGGAGATGCAGGCGCACATAGACAAGATAAACGAGATGGCCACAGTAATGAAGAAAGCCATTGAAGTAGACGAAGGCCATGCTTGCGAGGACGAGGAGCGGATCAAACAGCTGGAGGTTGCACTTCTATACATCTGTATTATGTATCACACATACATACTTTTTATAGTCCAGTTTAGCTGCTTTTGTTAAAAGCGCTATACAAATAAGATTGAACTGAATAAATATATATATTACACAATGCCATAAACCTGGTCAAGTATGCGGTCACACTATTAAGCAGCCAACAAGAATTCTTTTTCTATGTAGCTACAAGTGAGATTTAATTAGGTATAATGCAGCAAAGCGGAAAATTCTAACTATGAGCCGACATGATTACACGAATCGTGCGGTTTTTAAGATTCCAGATCACATCCCAGATTTTTTTTAATATCAACTCTGGCATATTTGTTCATCTCATAACGCTGTATTCATAACCACAATTTCATATTTTACTGTTATATATGCTCCCTCATTCAATGTCTATAAAGATATACAGTATATTATGAAGAGAAATATGCTCAGAATTATGAGTTGGTGTCTTGAAAGTGTTTGTAGCTAGTACAGTTAGGTTCTTCAACAAAGAACAAAGCTAAGATGAAGTAAGAAAGAAAGCACGTTTTCACTCTTAAAGTTATATAATTCATTTAAAATCCATATAAAAGACACAGAAATCAGACACAGCCACAAACTTTATGTACAAACAATACCTAAAATATATGGTGTACAGATATATACATAAATGGAGGTAAATTAGAGTAAGCAAAGAATTGTTATATACATATTAAATATTAAAATTATATACATAATAACTGGTAGAAAAGATGAAGCAGGGTGAAGCAGAACTGCAAGCTGATTACAGACAGTAAAGTGTTAGTTATCAGAATCCTAAGAGATCCCTATAATCATCTTTGCTTCTCTGTGTGCAGCTGGAGAACAGAGGCCTAAGGGAGTTGTTGGGGATTAGTCGAGAGGCGTTCCTGGTGCTGAGGAGAGAAGAGCGAGATGACGTGTCTGACAGCACCTCCCTGTCTCCACTCGTGACCAGCAGTGACCTGAGTTTGAGGAAGAGTTAGAGTGGTTTTGTTTCCCTGAACAACAGACTTTTCCTAACCCCGATTACAAACACACACACTGAAGAGAAGAACACTGTCCGAACCTCCTCTGCAAAGAAGAGACTCGCATCACGACCTATTCCCGTCCCTGTACGTCTCCGAAATCCTGCTCAGCTCATTTCATAGCCACACAGATGTCGGGCATCATCGCTGCATGTAGAGCTGCTGTAAAACCCGTGTGTGTGGTTGCCGTTAATGACGCTGCTGGCGGAGAGTTATAAAATGAATGTACATAATCATTTCCCCAGTGTAAATAACGGACACTCACCACGGCTGTTACGGGATGGACTGCTGCTTTGTCTAAGTGCTGTAAATATATGTGCAGTTGATGGCTACACGTGACGTACGATGATTCACATATGAATTCATTTTAAAGTCTGTTTGGCTTGTTTTTAAGGCTGCCTTTGAGACATGGTGCTTTAATTTGTTAAGTGTAAAAGAGACAAATTTATTGAAAAGAATAAAAAGGGCATTTATACACAGCCGACCTTTCCTTTTAATCTCTTATTACATAACAGACTTGTGTGTTTAGGATTTCGACCGATCAGTGAGATTTACTCAAACTCGGCAGCATCCTGAGGCACATGAGGGAGGATTAGATTGAAAGCGGCACTGTTCTTTCAGCAGGACTCTACACTTTATCTTTGGGAAACAGACACACATGCTGGTTAGATATGGGACAGTGTGGGAAACATCAAGGATGAGGGTTCTGTAAACACTTCAAGAAGTTGATAAATAAATTCAAGAAAGACAAATGAATAAAACAATGAAACAAAGAGAAGAGCTGAGATGTTATTGTGATACTGTGATGGTTGGTAGGGCCTTATTAAAAAGTAAGAAAGTATAAAAGAACCAAAAATAAGAGGAAAAAGATGAAAGAAGGAATTGACAAAAAAGAAAGTGTCACTAATAACGAGAAGGAGGTTGGGTGTCTATTACAAAAAAATTTCTGTGTTTGTAAGGTGTTTCAGGTGGTTGCGAGGGTGTTGCTAGGTGTTCCAGGTGGTTGCTAGGGTGTTAGTAACAAGAAAGAAAGTGGTAAAGAAATAAAGAAGAATTAAACAAATTACAGTTTCTGTGTGTAAGAGTAAAAAAAAAAAAAAACAAAAAAAAAAAAAAAAAAAGAGTCTGATTTCAGCCCAGATTAAAGCACCATCACTTACAGAATGTTTCATGAATTATTTAGACAGTCCATTAACATTAGGCCAGGAGCAGAGTTTGTTCACACAAATACTACAGCAGAAAATACATACAAATTACACAGTGTTATTACACAAAATTTTATTATCTTTAGCAAATACAAAATAAATTTAATGTCAAACATTTAGCAAAAATACATAAATAACAGCCATAACATGCAAGCAGTTTTAAAATATCCTTTTAGATCTTATTGCAACTTTTAAGACACTACATCAAACACTGCGGACACGAACACCACGCTCACACTGGAACACTTCGCCAAGCAGCATTATTACTCAACTGCCCTGCGACAACTGGCACCTGAACCAAATATGGGATGTTGTTACATGGCCCCAAACCTGGAACAGTACCCGAGTCTAAGGGATCTATAAACCACCCACGTCATGAGAATAAAGGGAACAGAAAACCGCTACACATGTCGACCACTCAGTGTTCTCTTCCAACAAGTGCTTACTGTCCAGAGGGTGGTTATAAAGTGGTCCTGAATCCTGATCCTACAAAAGACCCTCTTAATAATTTCCACATCTCTCTGAAGATTATAATGCATGCAGAACCGAGTCCCAAACACACACACACCGTGGTATCATCCAAGTAAAATGCTACGTCTTTCCGTTCAAAAAAAAAGTAGTCTTAGATTAAAACCATGGCAAATGAAACTAGAGGTTAAGTGTGATATCGGTTGTGATAAGGGTTAAAGACACTTCTCCAGGAGGTCTAGTGAGAATAAGAAACAATTCAACAGCCAATGGGGCTTAGGGGTAAAAACCTTTAATCAGTCTAGACCATAATCAGTGATGGCTGTGTATCCAACGACGTGCCCTTTTTTAAATCTAAAAGGAAATTCAGGTTTACACCCTTTTGAATGTTTTCCATCCATTTTAAACTTTACTTCCTAACAGCCTTGCAATGTTCAAATCAATGAGATGAGTACATAAAATAAAGTGGTGATCCCCTCTTATAAAGTGGTCACCTTTTCATAATGGGCTGTTAGACTCAGACTGGGTAGGAAAAAAAGGTTTAAAAAAATGTAATAAATTTTACACTTGGACTTTTAATGTAAACAACGTTTAAAAATTGCTCCCGTTCATCACACAAAGGTCTTTGGAGAATCATGGAAATAAACATCATAATGTTTTGGTCTGACTTAAAACGGCGAGAGGTCGACTCCGTTTTGCGAGGTCTCGTATCAGTTCACTGACACCACTGGAGACCTTCGTACAGGACCTTGCATTTAACAGGTTATAAACTAGGATTTAATAATTTAACTTCACAGCTATGATCGATATCATCTACATTCAAGAGCAGTTCTCCAAAATCAGACTGTAGTCTCCAGCTACAGATAATCTACAGCTGAACGGTGTATGAACGAGTCACATACAGTGGGCCCTGAGTCTGTATCCTTCTGTAAGTCACCTCTCACTGTGGATGATGGCAGCAGGTCTAACAATCAAGCTGGTCAGTGGTCAGAGAAGTAGAGGTGTGCGCTCCCCAGCAGGCTCTTGGTGGCGAGTGAGCTGGCGTAAGCGGGCGAGCAGGCGGGCGGGCAGAGACGGCATGTGGTGGCTCGGGTCTAACACGTTGGTCTTGCGTCGCTCACGTTCCTGGCACCATAGAACGTACGGGCTTGGTGGAAAAAACGGCCGTGAGCGCTCTCTGTACAGTTGTAGTGCGATGCCCGAGACCGCCAGAATCACCCACACGCTGATCAGGATGAAGTCTTAACAGAGTGGGAATGAGCAGAAATCACAAACACATGTTAAGAATAAACCCTCGCTGTCACCATTCACACAGAAAAGGATTTTATACATTTTTAAAGTTTCACACAACACTTATATATGGATGGGTCACAATTTGAACAGAACTCATTTGTCAGTATTGATGTACATTGGAACTGTGAGAACTAGCATGTGGTGTGTAAATCGTCTCACCGATCTTCTGCAGAGGGACGGATATGAAAGCTCTTCTGAAGTCCTCGTTGAGGAAGCGTTTAAGGATGTCCAGTGTGATGTAGGACAGGCTGGTGTAGATGTAGGCGTTCACAGCAAGCACTACCATGTATGCTCCCACCACACCGCAGGTCAATATATTACCCTAAAAAAAAACACGCACAAACACATTACACTCATCTCATCTACTACAGTAAAAGGACATGGGCTGCCTTTTTTCCTCTAAGAACATTTGAAGACTTCTTCTTGAAAAAGTCCAACAACATAACTGTAAGAAATGCTTTCATTTTAAAATTGTAGACTTGTTAAATCAAAGGACATCAAACTGGTGTATATTTTTCTATTAGAGAACTACAATATACCAAACAGAACAATAAGCCTACTGTATATCTAGACAATTTTACTCATTTCAAGCCTTATTTTATTGCCAGATCAAGCTAGAAAATAAATGCTTAAAATGAGGAAATGTTTAACAGTTTATAACAGTCATACCTTGTAAGACTTTATATACACAGATAAATGTGACTCCGATCAAGATATTTACATCTGCCTTCTTAATTGTTCCCTACCTGTCCATTTTTTATCGATTTTATTTGTATTAATTTGCATAAGATAAGCATACATATAAATGCATAATTTTTTTTTAAATAAAAACTTAAAAGCATACACAAAAACAAAAAGACTGCAAATGTGAACCAGTAAACTCACATATCTGTAAGTAAAACTTCAGTAAAAACACCTACGCTCAGCAAGCACATGTTGACTAGGCTTTATGTCTTAAAGTGATGTGGGAGGTTGAATGTTACCACTCTTGGCCATCTGATGAAGAACAAAGGCACGACCAGCACCATGCAGCTGAACGTCACCCAGAAAACTGCATCGTTATGGAACACAGAGAGGTCACCTGGGGGGAGGGGGAAAAAAAAAAAAAACAGTAAGAAGGACATTCAGGTGTCATCCAAAGCGAAAAACTGTGTCAGCAATTATCTGTATGCTTTAACATTTGTCTTACCCAGTGGCGTAAAAAAGATAACAGATGAGATGAGAAAGCTGAAAGTGAGGCCAGCGACAACAACACAGGCCATCACAGAGCCGAACCGCCACCACGTCATCACCAGGCCCATGCCCCATACAACACCTATTAAAGTGGTCAGAGCCAATCGGACTGCAGGGACAGAGAAAACATCAGGACATCCTATACAACTGTCAATTTGTACCACTCAAAACAATGTTTATTAAAATATTTACATTTCATTCATTTGTATGTTTATAAATCTGCTCATGACATTTGACATCTTCTCCATGAAGACTGAGACATTTACATTCAGGTGATCTAAAGAACTGAATCAAATTATTGATCAGGTAGACCAAGGGAACCTAATTATTTCAAAGGCATACATAATTAGGGTATGCCAAAAGCCATCAAGGGTACCCTACACCTATGTGACTACACTAAATGACCTTCAGTTGTCCACAAAACGGCATCACAGGGACGAGTGCATCTCAGAACACCATCAAGGAATCAGCTGCAGTACAAATCAGGAAAGGGTTCACAAAAGAAGAACCAACATTTTAGTGATGTCAGAGCCTTGTTGTTCCGGTATTTTTGGAGGAGACTGTACACGATCAATACTCCTGAGTCTCTAAATAGAAGAGGAAACCAGCAGGACTCAACCCATCAACAACCTTCACTTATCTGCCCTCATGTGTGTGAACTGGGCACAACTCACTGACTCATGATTCCACTGGCATATGGGTGAAGACATCAACAACACACACAAACTCCAAATACAGAACCAGAAACGTTTCAGTCTTCATTTCTCACTTCGCTTTAACCAGTTTTTGGTTGTTGTTTTTTATATGTCAAAAGTTTAGGTGTTCTCTCTCTCTCTCTCTCTCTCTCAGAATGAGCATGTCTTCAATCACACTTCCTCAATTAAAGCGCACATGATTACTAGCTTGCATTAACAGTTTGTTTACCAACTATTTTTTACTAGTCTTGTGGTTTTAAAATAAGATTTGCAACCTGAAGTCCCTTGTGCGACAAATAGGAATTGTGACAACTTGTGAAAGCAAGCAAAGCATTGCCAACTTTGACAAGACATCCCGTTTTATTTTCCGTTTCTCTTTTATCCAAACCTCCATCTACACCACACATCATTGTACTGATTCATCTTCGATATAAACTTACTGTCATAATCCAATGTGGTGGTTCTCGTGATCAGCACAAAGAAGAAGAACGCTCCAAAGCCAAAGCCCAAGCAGAAGAGCTCTGAGGGAAAGATGGAGGTGGAAATTGGAGCAATAATTTATATTCAAAAGCCTTCTAGTTAAAATGTATTAGCATTATTCTATGTAAAACATTGTGATTACTGAACACTTGCTGGAAGGAAGTTCAGCATGATTACAGCTGTTGTTGAATATAATGACCCACAAACCAGATCTTACCAGCTTTAATCAATCTCACAAACTTGATAAATATAAAATCATGACAGAAGGCTTTTCCCACACCAACAATAATAAACACACACATGAGAAATAATGATTTAAAAATAAACAGGCTAAAGTTTTATTTAGTCTGCCTTTTGAGAAATGTTCTTCCAGCCCAAGGTTAAGTAACTGATTTAGGACCAGGACTTACCACATTTGAAAAAACGATGGCCTAAGAAACAGACGAGAAGCCCTGCAAGTCCTGTAATGGTGAAAAATACTTTGGTGGAAGTTCTTCCTGGAGAGAAAAAAAAAACAAAAACAAAAAAAAAAAACACATAAAACTTTAAAAAAGAAAATACAGCATGTCAGGAAGGTATAAAAGATGTCTGCACGAACAACAAAATCCGTCTTTCTAATCTTCATTTCTATAATAAGTGACAGATGCTCTCCTGACCCCATTAGTAAATCAAGCAGTCCGACATAGGACTCCGACCCCTACCACAAGCCAGCTTTATCGTCTGAGTCCAACGTGGGGCCGCTTGATTTACAAATTGGGTCATGAGCACAGAACTCGTGAAGTAGTTCTTGAAGTGACTGTAAACTCAGAGTAAACAGAAACCAGGGTTGTTTCTTAGAAGTTCCACGCTCATACGTTACCCAGGGTTAGCAATTAATCCCTCTTTGTCTCCCTTTTCTTGTGGTTTCCTCATTTACTAAGAATGTAAATGTGAACCGCATTCAGCAACGATTTTGGACAAGCAACAGTACAATAATGTCTTATACGCATCAATGAGGAAAAAAATGCTGCCCATATATATTCTCCTGTTTTGTGTTAAACCTTCTGAGAAGCACAAAGGGAAAAAAAAAAACCTCACATTATGTAAATGGTTTCACCGCAATCGCTGCAATTACCATTTCCACAACATGCAGGGTTTCTGTGACTGTGCGAAGCAGGTGCAATTCTGAAGCGCTATTCAGAGTCCGACTGGGTTTCTGTTGCTAAGCATCGAGTCATAACACGCTAACACCACATCGTTTCGCACTGTGGGTTGACGCTCGACCAGCGTGCAACTTTCCTCTACCCGATGTTAAGCGCAGTGTGAAAAAGCAGTGTTCCTACACATTTAGCGTATGAAGGTTAAAACCTCTCGTGTGGCTTCAAACGCCTATTTTGAAAGTGTTATTTTGAGCCTCCTATGTTTTCTAGACTTTTAAAACAAGGTTCCTGACAACAACCAAGACGACGGCAGAAAATCGCTTTAAGTGTTTAAAATCGCTGTAAGTGAGCTTGCTGAACGTTTTAAATTTTGAGTTGGAACCCTGATGGACAGGATCGTCTTCGGCCAACGTGAAAGCTTTCAGATTTTTTCAGACAAAATTTACACGTGCAAATGAACGCTTCTGCTTCCCACTAGACTAGCAAGGGTTTTGTATCACTTACGTAAACGTACGTTTCTGTTGTTTATAATAAAACGTAAAAACTTTCTGGTAATTCTTGATTACAGATCTTAAAAAAGATGACATCATCACCTAGTGTGGTGCATCCGTCTAAAACAGAGGTGAAGCTGCAGGCATAGGTGTGCACAGGCACGTATGAAGCGGAGCTGTTGTAGACGGGGTCTCTCACCACGATGCCGTAGATTACTCCCTGACCCGGGATGGAGTTGAAGGACACCAGAGTTTTATCTTGGGAGGATAACGTCATCAGCTGGTAGACAAGGAGATAGAAGATTCAAGAACCAGAACAGGACGAGAAAACTGACAATCCACTACAAACCAAAATATTTTCGGGTTCTATACAAGTTAATTTTATTTACACTGGGACAGGAGCACAGGATATTCAAATATATTTTAATATTTTTGTCACCGTGTAAAATTAATAAAAAAAAAAAAACACAAAAAAACAAACAAACAAACAAACAAACAAACAACAACAAAAAAAAAAGGCTTGGTAATAATATAAGAACAGTTTCAGGAGACAATGGACATTAGGGTGTTCTGTAGTTGAGGTAGAAATAATTAATCAGGTTAAACAAATGATTTGTTGGCTACGAGTCTGACCTAAAATGAGTCAGGACTTTCATTGTGAGACGTGAGTTTTTTCCTCTGTTGATAACCTTACACAGAATTTTGCTGCTTATGAACAAGAATTTGGGGCATCTCAGAAAGCAGAAATGAGTTTGATAACATTTTTCTATGAACATATGCCCTTATTAGACTAGATAAAAACTGAAATACTTCTAAAACACTGCTTAAGGCTCTGAGTGTCTACTTTCATATGAGCTTCATATTAAGCACCAATGTAGAGTGAGTCATGATATGTATAGTATTAATTATGTCTGTACTTTTGAGAGTCACCAACAGCTGGAACCAAATTTTTTGTGTGTGTCCACACACTTGGCCAATAAACCTGATTCTGAAAGACATTCGATGATCAACACGGACACAACAAAAACAGGAGGAAATTTTTTTGGGAAAAAAAAAAAAAAAAAACTAAAGTGAAAGTGAAACGGACATTGTCTAAAGGAAAATCAGCTTAGACTTTAATTCAATTTGTAATTCTATTCACACTATAAACGGATTTTTATGCCGAATCAAGTTGGCATTAAGTACTGTAAAATAGTAATGATTCGCATTAAGAATTAACGGTTATTAATGGCAAAAATATTAACAGTGCGTCTGAGGTGTGTAATTGAGACAATTGTGTTTCTTTACTCCTCTGACCTTTGTACCGTTTTCCACCATGCCTGGCACCGTGGCAACCATCTCCATGCCACTGATCAGACTCTGCTCTGATAGGTCATTCTCAGGAAGGAAGTATTGGTAGACGTCGTACTCTAAACGCCAGCGACTGCTCAAATCCATTTTCACATCACATGCAAGGGGAGAAACTCCTCTGTTCCCAGGGAGCAGAAAAGAACAAAGATGAACCCATAGGAAAAAAGGAGAGAAGAAAACAAGACAAACAGGAAGAGATCAGAGCGGGTGAAACGATAAACACCATGTGGAACGGCGAGGCAGATTCACCATGCAGGTGTAAATCGACACCTCTAGCAGCTCTTTACGCTTTCAGTTCAAACCACACGAGTTGTGTTTGTGTTGGAGTACAGAAATTGTGCAGTCTTTATATTCTGCACTCTATGGATCTGAATTAGTTACATTAAAACAAGTTCCACAAATAGTGATTCAGAAATGTAAAAAAAATAAAATAAAAAAAAAAATAAAAAAAAATAAAAAAAAATTAATAAAAGGATAATAAAAAGTAATAAAAAGGATATGTACGGGTTTGTTTAATAATTCACAGATAAGAATTTGTAATGCAAATTTTATTTATTAATTTTTTTATTTTTTTTTTTTAAACACAAAACCTCACTCCTGACTGTTGTTAATTTGTGGACTGAGCTGTAAGTATCTACTTCTGGAACAGCCTGCATTTTATTTGTGCATTTGCTCATGCCTACTTACTTACTTTACCTATATATTTAATTTAGTCTTTTTATTTTTCAATCCTCCTTACAATTCCTCTTTACATTTTTATGGACTTTTAATATTTGAAATATCAAGGCAGAGGATATAATCTGAAATATAATATATTCCACTTGAATAACAGGAATGACAAACAAAAACTCAACTAAAATTGGTTTCAAATGAAAAGTGAAATGCTTTAAAAAAATAAACTAGACAAGATGAAGGGAAGAGAGGCCAGGATTAATACCTTGCGTATCCGATGTTAGCAGGAGCAAAGCGAATGATGGTCTCGTAAAAGTTGTAGCGCAAGTAGATGTTAGGATCGTTCTCCAGTGGAAACTCCAGATTGCAGGCCCCAGGGACAGGGTCTGAAGACAGCACAACACAACAACTCAGTGACTAGCAAAGCTAAACATGAATTTTCTTCTCTGAGAGAGAATAAAAATAAGCAACAATGCCCACTCTGTCCTAAAAATCTGCTACATCATCATCATGAGAGGCTATTACTCACTCCTCCGGAAACAAGCTGCTAGTCACATTTTATATAAAAAAAAATAAAAAAAAAAAAAGATCATGAGGTGAATCATGAAATAACGTGAGGTTTATCTTCTTGAAGAAATTCATAGAGCCCACCTTGGTAGCAGTGTTTGTGCGGTTTGGATTTCTCATCACAATTAGTTTGAATTTAATGGGTTTTTTTTTTTTTTTTTTTTTTAGAATTGAATTGCTTGCATAAGTATCCAGGATCCTTGATATTTTCTGAATTCTGTATTGGTGCAACCTGGATGTGAATTGAACACAGACACACACACAGGCACACACAGACAGACACCCTAACAGAGAGCAGAATGAGCTGATATACCAGTGCGTGAGTAGGGCAGTATAACCCCAATTCCAGCAACTGAGTCACCGTTAGGAGTCAACAGGAAGCAGGAGAGAGTCAACTGATTTGGCGAAAGAGGGAACAGCAGCCCAGAATCAACTGTGGTGACCGAATAACCATACGCTGGTACCTGAAACAAACACACAAACGATCAAACAGGCAATAAGAATAAAGCACAAAAGTGTTTGTATAAAGCAACAACAAAAAAAAAATATATAATGCATGTCATGAGTCAGGAAATAAATCCTCCATAGGAGAGAGAGACAGACAGAGAGAGATAGACACTTACTATTGTGTAGGAGATGGTGGCATTGCGGTGCTGAGTGTGAAACTGCAGTATCACGAAGGCCACCTCAGCTGGGATTTGGGACACATTGACTTCCAGGCTTCTGTTCACAGGAATACTCACATTCTGGAACCTTCCCAAAGTGAACACCACTGGGTCTGGGGGGGGGGGACACACGAAAATCAGACACTTCCTAATCTCATTTTCATAATGCACCTTGCATGATATCCAATTTTTTTTTAAATATAGAATTATAGAATTTTATATAGAAATAGTTTATTCATTTATATACATTAATATGTTATTTAATTATATTAAGATATTATTTACGCACAAACGTGCTTGATTATTTCATTTTTGCTGCTGCCACACAATTGGCTGATTAGATAGCATGAATGTGCAGGTGTTCCTAATAAAGTGGACCTAAGCATTGAAAGTTGTGTACTGAAATCAATTAAAACTAGGACAAATCTCTCATTTTGTAATCTGCTTTCAGTCTAAACAAAGTGGCTAAACAAACTGCTCCAACAAGTTCGGCTTAAAAAAAGTTCCACTCAGGCCAAGAATGTGCTGAATTACAGACAACTCCTGACCTGACCTGTATTTCTCACACTCACAGCAGCCCATTGAATAAACGAATATAAACACTCCTGTCTCCTAGAACACAGCCTTTTCTTTTCCTAGACAAGTGGTTTTTAACAGAGAAAAATGTGGAAATCCGATTAGCTGATGAAAAATGATGAATATCTTAAACATAATTAAAAATATATACGGGATATTCGCTGAGGTACGATTTGCAAACCTTAGCATATATTTAAGTTTCTAAAGGTTAAACAGGTGGTGTTGAATAAGATTTGAATTCTATATACACACATACTGTATAGGTTTACCTCATTATTCCCACCCATGTACACAAAGCTCCGCCCCAGAATCTCGGTTTGACTACCGATAGCATTAGGAAGGACTGCCGGGAAACAAACATTCGACTGGCAAAGTTCCAACTCTTTGTTTTTATCTCATACAGATTTAAGAGGATGTTCGTGAGGGTCTTTGCTGTCCTTTTAAAACCAGTCACTGAAACTTATTTCTAATTTCTTAAGAAGCAGTCAGCGTTTGTTCTGTTTTTTTTACCCCTCTGTTTCTCCTCTTTAGTTTTTTCCAAAAGCGCAGAATGAATTTCTGCTCAAAGGAAAATTATCTGGCCGGCTGAGAACTGACTGATTTCACACTGAGATGGAGAAAGAATGAAGGGGAGCATCATGGAGGGGGAAAAACTGACGAGAAGCCAATCCAAACACAAACAAGCATTCCAGGCAGTAACACACAATGCAATTTGCTGCTTTTTCAACCAGAAATTTATATTACATTTTACATATTTTTGTTATTATACAAGTAGACAAAAAGACTATTGCTACTTTATGCATGCTGAGAAGAACATCAAAAAACAAGAAATGCAAACGATTTAAAAGTGACTGTAAAACATGCCGTCGAGCGGTGATGGACTGGGAAACACCCAAAAGGTGTGACTTCACACGTACCTCATTTGTGCTCCAATAGAGCCAATAGTTTGAAAAATCTAATATAAAGCATCAACTTCGGTCTGCAAAACTAACTGATTCATTTATTTCATTTACACCAGTACATTCCTTACCGGAGAGATGGTTCACTCCTGAATTCTCACTCGGTTGAGTTCTGTTTCAGAAATCCCGTGAATTATCCACGATTCACTGATAGAATTCACCCAAAAGTCATTAAGATAACAGGCTTATTCCCAGGGCATGTAGTTTTCCTGCTGGTTTTGCCGATGTGTTCCCTAGCACCATTTCTCCTGTACAAGCTGTACAACGATAAGTGATCACAGCAACAGGGAGCGAGAGAGAGCTTATTCCAGTCTCTTGGAAAGTTGTGGCAGATGGAGGTGCTTGTGCATGTATAGCAGGTTCTCTGAAGGTTCCATCCAGGGTGAACCATAAACAAAGCACATGCATCTTATCAAAACTTTCTGATCTTTGACTAGTTCTAGATACGGACAACACTTTATTCGATTAGCTACATCATTAGAGGAGGTTTTCCTGGAGATTCTAACTGTGGATGGGGCCACCTAAGAACCTTCTCATGCCACTGTAATGATAAGTTCACCATGAGGCCAATGTGTGTGAGGGTTAATATGTCCCCAGTGGTCTGAGCTTTGGTGGGGGAAAAATAGTCCTGTTTTCCCATACATGGTATGGACAAGACATGGTTTGAAGATCTTAATTAAATGTTTGCACTGAGTAATAGTGAACATGTTGTGTATGTAACGCTATCAGGCCATTTTAACTGACACAGCCATGGCAGGTTTAAAGCCTCTCAGTGGTGTCTTTGAGCTCACAGACACAGATCCAGACTGGTCTTCACTCATTCCAGTGAATGGACTTGATCACGGAGGTTCTGTTACTAGATCATGGGTGATGCTTTAGATAACCTTGTGCTCCTCGGCTGAGAAAAATAGTAACTGCACTATAAGGAGGGATCTGTAGGAAGACATTAGACTCCAAGCATTTTTGGTCCTGAATCACACAGCATCATGTCTGCAGCTACACAGGAATGCTATGGTGTCACAGTTTAACAATTAGTCACAGTGTACCATCTGATGAACAAGAACAGTTTCTTCCACCAGGAAATCTACCTCATGATCAGTTAAATGTTCCCACCATTATGCAATAAAAACGTGCATACATAATAACCTTACATTTAATTGTTACCATCTCAACTCTATGAAATCCCTGCATCTCATTCTATTCTATTCCATTCTAAAATCTATTCTACCATCTATAGCACTACTGTATGTACAATTTATTCATTTTCAATTTATTTTCAAATGTGTATTTTGTTGTATTCTTGTTGTCTCTGTGTACCGGAAGCGCATGACACTACAATAAATCTGCATTGAAGCTCGGCTCTCAAAGAACAGGGCTGTTTCCTGGGTTTCACAAGCGTACACTAGATACTGCTTCTTTAATATGATTAGTGCATAGGAAATGAGCACATAGCTGCTCCCCCATATTTAACTTCCTGTGGCGTGTCTTTTAGGTACAGATTGGCAAACCATCAGTATATTGTGTGAAAAGAGAAGTCGTTTGTTTTGTAAATGGAAAACCAACTAAAGCCCAAGAGCTGTGTGTGAACAGAAATCTACTGCAATTTTAGCATGTTAAACTGAAAACAGTGCAAGATTCAACCACAAGTGAAAAAAGACTCTTTATAAACAAGTTTTTGATTTACTAAAAAGCTGAAAGTACCAGCAATGACTGCATTAGAAACACATCATCTGAGCTTGCTAATGCCGCTGGATAACAGTGGAGGACAACATGGGGCAGATCAGGCCAAGGTGTGATCTATTCTAAAGATTCAGGTGTGGTTAGTGGGATGCAACCACATTGGTGTGTCTTCAGAGTTTGTGAAGAATGGTGTAGAAAAAGCAACGGTTCTACAGATGGGACATTGGTCTGAGCCGACAGGAAGGTTTGACACGGACAACCACTCTTTTGAAGTCCACTTTGTTTACAGTCCTAAACAGGAATTTGAGGCTACACTATACACAGGATCACCAAAACCAGACAATCTTCAACTGTATAGTAAATATCACATGAGCAGCTTAGTAGACACATCACTCTTCATGCATCTCTGCATGATTTGTTTATAGTCTTTCCTGCCAGAGATTAAAATCAGCTGTAAACTGCTGAAAAAAAAACCCAAAAAAAAAAAAACCATAAGATTAATAACATCTCTGTTGCAATCAGTAAATTGAGGAAACTTTGAACCCCTCATGAAACAAATACCACGTTCCTACAAGAGCAACAACCATTTTGAAATATGTACTGGTATAACTTGTAATATGTACTGGAGGAAACTTGATTGCGCAGCTGATAAAGCTGGTAATGTTTTTCCTTAAATGTCTTTACACTTAACTCTCACTAATTCTTGCTAACCAAAACAGACGTGGATTAGTGTGTAACGACGTTGTGTGAAGATTTGTGTTCTTCTGACCTGAACTTTAAAATAGATGTGACAGAACTGTGAAAAAAGGTTTGCTATGAGCGGTGCTAAACAAGATTTTCCTATAGAAACTGAACTGCAGATTTTGGAACAAATTGTTGTTTTCAAACTATGGATATAAAGGAATTAACATGCAACAAACAAACAAGCAAGCAAGCAAACAAACAAACAAACAAACAAACAAACAAACATTCCTTACGTAAATGTTTTATGACAATACAGACGAATTCTACTGATATTGCAGATTAAAATCCACATTGTGAAGCATAAGGAAGAATCTCTAGAAGACATTTGTGTACAACAATATTTTCAGGTCCTATTCAGGTCTTCTATAATATGTTTAACGTGTAAATCAAAATCCAAACTGAAACTTACTTTCATTTTGCGTGTGAACGCGACCAAGGCAAGAAATCAGGAGCAAATCAATATATACCGTCCAGAGACGAGACATAGTCGACACGCAAGCTGCTCACGTGTACAAATGTGCAAATAAAGCCACCGATTTGTTACAGAGTCTTTTAACAGCCCGTCCATCGGAAGCCGCTGTAACACTGCACGCGCACACACCTACGACCGCAGCTCGAGTACAGTACGCGGGACTCTGCACTGCGCATGCGCACAGAACAAACGTCTCCATTAGAATTCATTCGCTTGCGTGAGTCACGTGAAAATTCCACGTTAATTGCTTCAACGCCGCTCAACAGGGGGCGATGATGTGATTCCCAAGTACATAATCTGCACAGCCTCATTCGACTCAGCTGTCTATTAAGAATCGACTCAATTCCCAAACGGATAACTACAGTTTATCCGTTTAAAAAAAAAATCCTATTGATTCAATCCAATTCGATTCAATTAAATTCGATTCGATTCGATTCAATTTGTTGAAGTAAGTACAAAATAAACTGAATAGAATTTAATACATTTAAAAACAGAATACATTTTTTTACAGGAGTATAGAAACAGAAGAGAGAGAAAACTCCCTGAGAGGACATGAATAACTATATAATAAGGATAGAAATAATAAAAAAAAATAAAGGTTAAAAATAATTGAATGAATATATACAATTATTATTCATTCATTAAATATTAATATTAATTAATATTAATTATATATATATATGTGTGTATCCCTATCCCTAATGAGCAAGCCAGAGGTGACGGCGGCAAGGAGAATCTCCCTTCAGAACCAGACTACAGAATGTAAATATAAATAATGTCATTTCTACAACAGTTTATAATAGTGCAACCGAGAGCTCCTGAGGAACTAATGGGTCATTGTAACCTCTGAGTTCAGAGCAGACCTGATTGATAATACAGACCAGACCATACAGCTGACTGCCAAAACATTGGGTCAAAATAAGGCATGACAGTCTCCAGGCGGCTTCATCAACAATCCCATGAGACACTGGCTGACCACGCAGATCAATCCCTGGCAAGGTGACCACCAGGCAACGAGACTCCAGCCAGCGGTAAAACATCAGGATTGACTAAGTAGCTCCGTAAGAAGAGATTGACTATTGATTAAATTTCTATTTATTTCTGTCAATGAATACACTATTCAAGTACAATTTCTATAAACTGGGGATTTTTAATCTTATCCATAAAGGGCTGGTGTGGAAAAAGAGCTCAGTAACATTAAACATGTCACAGTCACAGGTGGCCATACGTTGGTATATTACATTTCTGTCCTGTTAGACCCGCTCATGTCAACTTTAAGTATTATTAGTGTGATAAGGAAGTGTCAAATAGCACTGACAGGTCAATCATGATGTGCATGACTCTGGAGCAGTTTCTCAGGAGTGATGTATCTGGCAGTTAGGTGACTAGTCTTGGTGGATACCCAAAGAGTGCTACCCCACTGGAATGTACAATGCCAGCAATAAAATGTGATAGCCTAGTGGTTAAGGTGCTGGACTACAAATTGGAAAGGTTGTGAGTTTCAGTCCTACGTCCAACAAGCTGCCACTGCTGGGCCCCTGAGCAAGGCCCTTAACGCTCAGTTGTATAAAATGAGATAAAATGTAAGTCGCTCTGGATAAGGGCATCTGCTAAATGCTGTAAATGTAAACTGTGGTTGAGGATGCATAGTTTTTTAGGCATTGAACCCTTTAGTTAATACTGCGGCATACAAAGGCATTTTAGACAACATTATACTTTCCTTTTTGGCAATTTGTAGGTGACCCCTTCAATTCATATCATTCATTCATTCATTTTCTACCGCTTATCCAAACTATTCTCGGGTCACGGGGAGCCTGTATCTCAAGTGTCATTGGGCATCAAGGCAGGATACACCCTGGACGGAGTGCCAACCCATCGCAGCGCACACACACACTCTCATTCACTCACACATTCACACACTACGGACAATTTTTCCAAAGATGCCACTCAACCTACCATGCATGTCTTTGGACTGGGGGGGGACCGAAGTACCCGGAGGAAACCCCCGAGGCACGGGGACAACATGCAAACTCCATACACACAAGGCGGAGGCAGGAATCGAACCCCCAACCCTGGAGGTGTGAGGCAAACATGCTAACCACTAAACCACCATGCCAACTCAATCCAATTCAATTCAATTCAATTTATTTGTACATTCAAAATCTACCCGACCTTCACTTCAGCCCCGACTGCACTTACATCTCAGAGTATGGACTCCCCTACACCTTTGTAACAGCAGAAGAGATTCTAAAACTCATCCAGTCTTGAAATCCTACCACCTGCCCATTGGATCCACTCCCTTCCACTTTGCTCCAGACCATCTCGCAAGACCTTCTGCCCTTCATTACAACTATCACCAATAGATCCATAGCATCTGGTCAGGTACCAACTACCTTCAAGAGAGCAAGGGTTATTCCCATCCTGAAGAAACCTGCTCTGGATCCATCAGACATCAGTAACTACAGACCGGTATCACTTATCTCGTTTCTTTCAAAAATTCTTGAACGCATTGTCTTTAATCAACTGTCTGTCTATCTCTCACAGAACAACCTCCAAGATCCCAACCAGTCTGGCTTTAAAGCAGCTCATTCCACAGAGACAGCCCTTTTAGATGTCTCTGAGAAACTACATGCTGCTAGATCAGCCAATCTCTCATCCGGCCTTATCCTCCTTGACCTTTCAGCAGCGTTTGATACGGTCAACCATAAGACTCTCTTAGCCACCCTCAGGAGTCTTGGGATTTGCGGATCAGCTTGGGAATGGTTCGCTTCCTACCTGGAAGGACGCTCATATCAGGTAACATGGAGGGGAGTGACATCTGCTCCACGCAGACTCTCCACTGGCGTCCCACAAGGCTCAGTACTTGGTCCTCTTCTTTTCTCCCTGTATACTCACTCTCTTGGTGAAGTTATTTCCTCACATGGGTTCTCTTACCACTGCTATGCTGATGATACACAACTTATCTTCTCTTTCCCACCCACAGATGCCACAGCTTCTGACCGGATCTCTGCATGTCTGGCAGAAATTTCATCATGGATGACTGCTCATCAGTTAAAGCTTAATCCTAGCAAAACTGAGCTGCTCTTCATCCCAGGTGATTCATCCCCAGGTCATGATCTTGCTATATCCTTGCACAACGATCTGATCTCCCATTCAGCCACAGCTCGCAACCTTGGGGTAACCATGGACAATCAACTGTCCTTTTCCTCTCATGTTGCTAATGTGACTCGCTCATGTCGGTTTCTTCTCTACAACATTAGAAGGATTCGACCATTTCTGTCCACACAGGCTGCTCAGGTACTTGTTCAGTCTCTTGTCATTTCTAGACTGGATTACTGCAATGCACTGCTGGCAGGTCTACCTATGAACGCAATCCGTCCTCTGCAAATGATCCAAAATGCAGCTGCCCGGCTTGTTTTCAACCTGCCAAAGTTCTCGCATACCACCCCGCTGCTGCGATCCCTCCACTGGCTTCCGGTAGCTGCACGCATCAGATTCAAAACACTGATGCTGGCCTACAAAGCCAAAAATGGACCAGCTCCCTCTTACCTCAAAGCCCTCATAACTCCTCGCACTGCACCCCGCACCCTCCGATCTACCAGCACTGCTCGACTGGTTCCACCATCTCTCAGGGTAAGAGGCAAGTATACTACAAGACTCTTCTCTGTACTGGCACCAAGGTGGTGGAACGAACTTCCCCTAGAGGTCCGGACAGCTGAGTCACTGGCTATTTTCAAGCGGCGGTTGAAGACCTACTTATTCAGGAAACACTTCAACTAGCACTTCTTTCATTATCTTTTGCATTTAAAAAAAAAAACAAAAAAAAAAAAACACACCTTTGACACTTTCATTGTAACTTTGAACAAATGTTTTAAACTCATGGTATCTTAAGTATGTAACTTAGTGAGCCAGCATTAATGTATTCAATGTTAGAGATTTAAGCACTTATGTACGTCGCTCTGGATAAGGGCGTCTGCCAAATGCTGTAAATGTAAATGTAAATGTAAATTCACATGGTTTCAAAGCAGCTTTATAAAACATCAGAATCATAATCAGCTTTATTTGCCAAGTGATCATTATACAAAGATTAATATAATACAAAAATTCAAGATTAATATTAGGCTTAAATGTGATTGTATTTATGCCTAATGAGCAAGCCTAAAGTGACTGAGGCGACTGTGGCAAGGAAAAAACTCCCTTAGAGATGGAAGATGAAAAAACCTTGAGAGGAACCAGACTGAAAAAAGAACCATCCTCATGTAGGTGACACTGGAGTGAGGAGGAGGTTGTTGTCCTAAAAGACCACATATAGTTGGCATCTCCTCTTAGAATGTCAGAATACTTCATGAAGCAGAAACCAAGCTAATCTTTAATTTACCATAAAAATACACCACATTATTAAAAGCAACATATGCTGATCATTCTTTAAATCTCACTCAAGAAATGCCAAATAACATCATTAGGTTTCAATGGATGCTTTTCCATCAGTTTTCCGACAAAGTTTGCGATGACCCATTGGTTCCTCAGGAGCTCTTGGTTGCACTATTATAAACTGTTGTAGAAATGACATTATATACATTTACATTATTTACTGTAGAGTGTCACCCAAATGAGGATGAGGTTCCCTTCTGAGCCTGGTTCCTTTCAAGGTTTCTTCCTCATATCATCTCGGGGAGTTTTTTCTTGCCGCCGTCACCTCTGGCTCGCTCATTAGGGATAGGGATAGATATATAGTATTTTAAATCTTTTTTTTTAAAGTTAATTTTTTTAAGATTATTTTTAAACTTCAATTATATATATACATAATATATATATTCATTCATCTTCTACCACTTATCCGAACTACCTCGGGTCACGGGGAGCCTGTGCCGATCTCAGGCGTCATTGGGCATCAAGGCAGGATACACCCTGGACAGAGTGCCAACCCATCACAGTGCACGCACACACACTCATTCCAGGGCCAATTTTCCAGAGATGCCAATCAACCTACCATGCATGTCTTTGGTCCGGGGGAGGAAACCGGAGTACCCAGAGGAAACCCCCGAGGCACAGGGAGAACATGCAAACTCCACACACACAAGGTGGAGGCGGGAATCGAACCCCGACCCTGGAGGTGTAAGGCGAACGTGCTAAGCCACCGTGCCACATACGTATATATATATATTATTATACACGTATTTCCTTTTCTCTCACTTCTGTTTCCATACTTCTGTAAAGCTGCTTTGAGACAATGGGAAATTGTTAAAAGTGCTATACAAATAAATTGAATTGAATTGAATCGAATTGAATCGAATCAGTCAGTAAAACTGTATTTCATTGCGAGTCGACTCCGAATGTTCACTTAAAAGGTCCAGTTTAAAGAGTCAACTCCGTGAACGACACGGAACCACAAAGAACAGTCAATATGGCGGACAGGCTAACGCAGCTCCAAGATGCCGTCAACTCCGTAAGCTAATACTTGTATTTTTTCTTGTATTATCACTTCACCAGTAGGTTGAATATGTTTAATGGCCTGTAGTGACAGTTATGTGAAATTTAATGTATTGTAAACACATTATTCGTAGAGTAAAGTCTACTTCCTGATAAAAACAAGTCTGAATTGAGACCCGAACATGGTGCTAATGTGTTGTAGTGCATCAGCTCCTGCATAATGTTTGGGTTTCAGACAATGTTTTGGAGCATGAAGGATAAATATTTATATAGTTTTGCTATTTTCTACTTTTAATACTTCAATTCTCTGTGGATTGTATTCCTCATGTGTGTACAAGCTCATTTGTCCACCAAATCTCTTTATGGTTTGTTTAATAGCAAAGACAAACTCTGAAAGCAATTTAACTGATTTTGTACCAAAAAAAAAATATATATATATATATTTATTCAGACACTACTGTTTTTCTGGCAGGTTACTGGCAAATATCCTGATTTTTTTTTAAAAAAAAAGGTCTTGAAGTATTGAGAGATCCTATTTTGTCATATTTTTATTACTACTAATATTAATTAATTTATTTGTTTATACAATCACACTTTCCTGGATTTATTTTCTGGGTCTGTTTCCTCTCGAGGTTTTTTCCTCATGTCATCTCAGGGAGTTTTTCCTTGCCATCATCACCTTTGGCTTCCTCATTAGGAATAAATTCAAATCTTTATCATTTTTTTTGGAATTTATTATATTCCTGTAAACCTGCTTTGTGACAGTGTTCACTGTTAAATGTGCTATACAAATAAAACTGAGCAGAATATCTCCCAGCTCTAATGGTAGGTTTATGTGGGGGAAAAAATGTCGTGTTTGGTGTAGGATTAAATTGCCATATCAGGATATAAATACAGTAGTATCAGGGTTTTTTTTTTTGTCCTTGCTTTATATTAATTTTAATTTGTTGACTGTTCAATATAAATAACTGTTTTTCTTTAAAACTGTGGTACGGCTGTCGGCTGTTTGAAGCTCATGCGTCTGTGTTGCAGTTGGCTGATCAGTTCTGTAATGCTATTGGAGTCCTACAGCAGTGCGCCCCTCCCGCTTCCTTCAGCAACATCCAGACCGTCATCAACAAAGATCAGCCGTCAAACCCCACAGAAGGTAAAGATGTCCACAAGAATCCACAGCTGTGCATCAGTTACAGTTTGTTCAGCTAATGGGATGTTATGGGTGTTGAAACTGAACTGCTCGGTCTCTTGTGCTATAGAATACGCACAGCTTTTCGCTGCACTGATTGCAAGAACGGCTAAAGATGTTGACGTCTTGATTGACTCTTTGCCCAGTGAGGAATCCACGGCTGCCCTACAGGTATAAGCATAATCTCAGACTTGGTGTTTAGGAAAACATACGGGCATTTCCAAAACTACTGGGACAGTTAATTTATTTATGCTGAAGACAAATTGGGTTTGAGATCAAAAAATGACTGAAGACAGTTTAGAATTTCAGGTTTATTACCTGGTATTTATATGTAGCAGTGTTAAATGGCATACAACATTTTGGGTTTTGCCCCCATTTTTTTTTTTTTGACCCAAAAATATTGAAACAGGTCTGTGAGTTGTTAACGCTGAACATCTACTCTTGCTACTCTGTTGTTAAAACAGATGAACCAACATAAAGACCAGAGAGCTGTCTATGGGAGAAAAGGAGCATGATCAATAAGACACAGCTTACTGTGATTTGTTTATCAGTGCATTATAAATAGAAAAAAATACACCGTAGTATATAAAGTGTTCAGAAAACCATGCAAAACTATACATTCTCTCTGTCTATTAATCTTCTGTGATGTGCAATTGCCTATATCTCCCAGATAACATGATCTAATCATAGGTTTTTCATTAAAAAAAAACTCAAAACATTTCATTGCATGAAAAGCATTGCTGAACACCTTCCTTTTCTTCTTCCTTGTACCAGGCTGCTAGTCTGAGGCAGCTGGAGGAGGAGAACCACGAAGCAGCAGCTCGGCTGGAAGAGGTGGTGTTCAGAGGAGATTTACTGCTAGAGAAGATACAGAGTGCTCTGGCTGATATTGCGCAGTCGCAGCTCCGCACACGCAGCGGTACATCCAGCCAACCTGTAGCCCCTGAACCCTGACCACACGCTTCCAGCGTTAAACTATGGACAATATATAACCTCCACTGCAGGGAACTTTCTGTTCCGTGTTCATTTGCTGAGAGTCGCATTCTGGACATGTTCGTGTTCTAGCCTTGTATGCAGTGATGCACGATGACACAACTATCACATTGTTGTGATCCATGTATGATAACTATCACATGGATTAATATGACTATGAACTTGGACTAGTCTGAGGTGTTCATAAGCTGAAAAGTGTTTATTATTTTGCCAAGGCTCTAGATGTTACTCTTTTTGTAACATAGTGTGAGTTTTTGTATACGGTAAGTATTCATAAATTTCAAGAATTATCACAAACTTTAAAAACACCATTTAAATATACATTTTTGTTTCCATTACATTAATTTAAATTTATTTACAAACTCATTGTTAAAACTATCGAATCTTCTTTACAAACCATGGACAAATATACTGAACTCGCTTGTCTTCCTTAGTTGTGGTTCTAATGCTGCAGCATTTCTCAGTGGATTGTAATAAATGTTTCACCTCTCTGTAAATATGCAAACGTGTGTGTTTGGTGTGCCTTGGACTTTTCTAACAGTTTCTAACAACAGAATACGTTACATCCGCACTGTCGTTATTATAGACAAATTAATATAACTTTGACAATGAAGAGTTGTGATTTACATAATATAACCACATAAAGAATGTCACTGAGACCACTTTGAGAACCATATAGTATACGACACTATAAAAGATCTCCTTAAATTAGTTTTGTTAGGCCTTAGAAAAGAGGAATTATAAATATAGCTGCAAGTGGTGATCTGCGGGGTCCAAGCACTCGCAAAATATCACACTCTATAGCCAATTTTGGCCAAGTTACACCGAAAAAATACAGGTAGTAGAGGAGCACACTTTTAATTCACTGAGTGAACATTATTGAGTTATGGAACAGCATAATGATGCAACACACAATGTTTGCAGTTTTGCATACTTTGTGAAAAAAGGGAGGGGCTTCCAGATGCTGACACTGGATAAGAAACAATTATGCATAAGGTGCTGGATAAGAAACAATATTCAAGATGACACGTGATTTATTGTTCAACATTTTAGAAAGTACTAAAAATGTATTTTATATGTATTTCTGTTTACTCTGGATATTTTGTCATTTGTTATCGACTTTGTACTTAGTAAATTAAAACCTTGTGTTTCCTTTGAGACAAGATCTTCAAATATCTATACATTTACTCCAATCAGGCAGGAGCCAAACCTTATTCCACCTGTTTATCTGATCTTGACAGTTAAGAAAGTGTACTAGAGGGTACATAGTGTGTAGGAGTGACCTGTGGCGTGAGTGATATAGATTTAGCAACCAAATTTTTGGTATTTATGGTAAAACACATCTAAATGTAAGAAGTGCTTGCTGTGTTTACTGTGAGGGGCCATTTTGATTTGACATCACTTGCTGAACTCGTCCCCACTGGGACAATCTTTTTGAGAATATTAATTGGAAATTGGTTTGGACTTTTAAACTTCAAATATATAATACAATTTTGAACTTCAAATATATATATTCACTTATTTATTTTTATTATTATTATTTCTTCTTCTCAAAATTATTATTATACATGTATTTCCTTTTCTCTCTCCTCTGTTTCCATACTTCTGTAAAGCTGCTTTAAGACAATGGGAAATTGTTAAAAGCGCTATACAAATAAATTGAATTGAATTGAATCGAATCAGTCAGTAAAACTGTATTTCATTGTGAGTCGACTCACAATATTCTGAACAAATATTGCATTAACAATAAAATTAGTGAAGTATATTTTAAAATTATACACCTAATTTATCCAACAAACAACGAACATATTTTTGTGCATTCTGTAATATAAATACATAATCTGCTGTACACCTTGTTTTTTTTATTATTGTATGTACACTAGATTTTTATTTGGATTGATGTCGAACATGTTTTTGAGTCATTATTTGGGACAAAAATTAATATACAGAAAAAAAAGATGTTATATTTATTCATAAGGAAAGTTAAATGGTGAAATGTCATATTTTTATTTTAAATATGTTTATTTTAGTTGGAAAGTTTCATATCCATAAATGTAAGTGGTCTGAAAAGAAACCAAACAGTTTCCAATTTTTAACTGGAAATTATTTTGAAACTTTAAAAGGAAAAGCTATTAAAACGATGGACTTTTACTCTCTCTCTCTCTCTCTCTCATTTTCTACCACTTATCCGAACTACCTCGGGTCACGGGGAGCCTGTGCTCAGACGTCTCAGACGTCATCGGGCATCAAGGCAGGATACACCCAGGACGGAGTGCCAACCCATCGCAGGGCACACACACACTCTCATTCACTCACGCAATCACACACTACGGACAATTTTCCAGAGATGCCAATCAACCTACCATGTATGTCTTTGGACCGGGGGAGGAAACCGGAGTACCCGGAGGAAACCCCCGAGGCACGGGGAGAACATGCAAACTCCACACACACCAAGGCGGAGGCGGGAATCGAACCCCGAATTGTTTAGCTAAAATTCCCTAAATCGTTCCCTATTCATTTTTTATGGTAGTGCTAAACCATAGACTCTTGTGGCGCTGTTTCCGCCATCTGCGCATGCGCCGTGAGATAACGCGCACTGTTTGACTCCCGTTCGTTTCATTCAACAGTATCGGCTCGTCGATCACAGGTAAGTTACCTTAAAATGACTTGTTTGTGTTTTACAGTTAATGCTAAGCTCCTATTAGCTTCTCTGCGAACAGTTTTTTCTTGTGATTGTTCTTGGACACATCGTCTGTGGTTTATTCAGTATTCATATTAATTCAATATTAATTATAAATCAATATTCTGAAATCAGAGTTTTCTGGGGTAATTACATACTAAACGATGAATGAACGTGTCCATTATTTTTTCTGTTTTTTTTTTTGAGTCTATCAGTTTACATGTATTACACTAATTTTAAATGAGTTTATTTTTGTCCCGTTGAGGATAATTACATACTAAATGATGAATGAACATGTCCATTATGTCTATATGTTCACTTTATGTCTATATGAACGTGTCTATATGTTTACATGTATTACACTAATTTTAAATGACTTTATTTTTGTCCTGTTTGACTGTTTGTTTGATGACAGCGTGATTTATTAGTTAAATTATTAATGAGCAATAACTTTCTTTGTGATTTTATGTATTTAATGACTTACAGAACAGTTGTTTTAAACATTACATGCACTCTCTATGTTAATGAGTGTGTGAAACTCTTTGTCTGTGATGGCTCCTATGGCCCATTATCTTTTTCCATACATCAGTCAAAGTCACTCCTAGGTGATAAACCACTAGGTGTGAATGACTTGTCTGGGAACAGCTGTTAAGTGTTACCTATTAATTAAATCATATGATTGTTAAGTTTGGGCCAGGGTGGGTAGGGATTATAAACAAACAGTGTATAATGTTTTATAGAGATTATTGTAAGGTTTTGTTTTAAACAGACATGCTATCATCTAACATTTACTACTCTTTCTGTATTACAGGTCACCATTCACAAAAAATCTGTGTTTTTCCCATGGTGCTTTAAGGTTGTGTTCCGTAAGGGACCCCTCGGATATCTCCTTCAGGAGCCGACTGAGGAGGCCAGGGTAATCGATAACCCAGCTCTTCAGGACAAATCGGCACCAAAGAAGGAGGAGATCGTCAGGCAAAACGCTCTTGCTGTGGTCCGTCAGAGAGGAGGCGATGCCTCTGACAAAACAGAAGTTCTTGGCGAATACATCCTGCAGTTTGGAAAGTGCAAGGGGAAACTTTACATTTACATTTACGGCATTTAGCAGACACCCTTATCCGGAGTGACTTACAACTGAGCAACTGAGGGTTAAGGGCCTTGCTCAAGGGCCCAGCAGTGGCAGCTTGGTGGACCTTGGGTTCGAACCCATGACCTTCCGATCAGTAGCCCAACACCTTAACCACTGAGCTACCACATCCCCAACTTTCCGGTGGCTTCTTGAAAATGACATGGGTTACTGTCGGAACTTAGAGCCCGTCTCCAAGTCGACACATCGCAGGGTGACCTCCACACTTAGACTTTCGGTTGATAAAGACTATTTTAGTTAGACATAAATGATAACATTATAATTACTACAAACAATACACTGAGAAAACTCCTCAGACCTGGATGAGAATGAGCAAACTTCTTTATTGTGGTCAATCAGCCAACAATTCTTTAAGAGAAATTGCCAAGTTAAAAGTAACAAAAGAAAACCCAAAAACCCAAAAAGAGCATCGGCATGCAAAAACAAAAACAAAACTCTCAAGACGGTCCTGCAAAGTAACGTTTTTTTTTTTACACACTTTTTTGACCCCAAAAAAACTATTTTTTGAAATCTATATATACCCTGGCGCTTCTAGGCGCCTCCTCTTTGGTTCCCATCCTCTCAGGCAAGTTCCCAGTCCCACGGTCGAGTTCCACCTGGTGTTCTTCCTCATATCACCTTATTTACCGGAATTACCTCCTATGTTTTCTAAAGCCACGTTCACACTGCAAGTCTTAATGCTCAATTCGGATATTTTGCTCAGATCTGATTTTTTTTGTTTGGCTGTTCACATTCATTCATTCATTCATTCATCTTCTACCGCTTATCCGAACTACCTCGGGTCACGGGGAGCCTGTGCCTATCTCAGGCGTCATTGGGCATCAAGGCAGGATACACCCTGGACGGAGTGCCAACCCATCGCAGTGGCTGTTCACATTACCTTTTAAAATGTGGCTTATATCAGATACCAGTGTGAACTGTTTGCTATTTCGAACTGACCCGCATGCGCAAACGAACAATAACAATGACGTCACACGCAGCACGCCGTTGCGCTAAAAAGTTGGCGAGGTTATGGAGGAAGTATTGTATCATCTGGTGCAAGCAAACATATCATATAATGCTATAATTTGATGTATTCAATGCAAACATTATGAGCTGGTTCACGTAACCACTTTATTTAACACAAACGTTACCAGTCACGTTTTCGCCGGTGCAAAAAAAAAAAAAAAAAAAGGTTTCGCCGGCGCATAATTGTGACGAATGTCTGTAGATTGACGTAAAAGTCGCATCAAATCCGCCTTGGCTGTTCACACTGCGGCCACATTGAAAAAAAAAATCGGATTTGGGCCACTTTTACCTGCAGTGTGAATGTGGCCTAAGTAACCTAACATCCTGTTCCCTACAATCCCCTTATTTCCCATCACCTTTTACCCATATGCCCATTTACGGATTTTCCTCCCCTTGGTTCCCAGGGCCCAGGTCTGGGAGCCCAGGTCTGAGAACCTGGGTCTTCTTCATTCTACATAACAATTTTGAGCCATGGTCTGGGAACCATGGTCGTCTTCATTCTACATAACAATGTATGAGCTAAGGTCTGGGAACCACGGTCTTCTTCATTCTAAAAAACAATTTTGTTATTGTCATTAAAAATGTGCTCAAAAGAGCTTTACTTCCTGGTCAATGTTACATTTGCCTCTTAGTTTTTTCATGACAGACGTCCTGAGGATTAATCCTTCATTCAACTACAATGAGTAAGTTTCTCTTTTGCTATTTTCTTCTATACATGATTTTTACTGATTATAAGTCACTCTATGAGTCTGATTTATGTCAAAAGTTATGATGTTAAAAGAAAGCTCTTATCTATTGTCATCTTATATTGTTACTATTGCTAAGCTATTGCTGCTATAATGTTGCTTGTGTACAAATGGAGTTCTTTGCTTACGCATATCTCAAGCTTCAGTTCCTCTATCTCTACTAAGTTACTCCCCTTATCTCCCCTTAGATCCTTCGCCTCAGGGTCAGCCAATTCATCCTGGTCACACCATCCGGATCTTCCCTCACCATCCTCGTCCTTCCCCCTACCCAAGGTCAGTGCCTGCTGACGTCATGGCCGGCTATCGCCGCTTCCAGCTGCTACACTCCTACTACCCCCGTTTACTAAGTTTTCATAATAAACATTTCCTCTTTTATCCACCCTCTGACTCAAGTGTGGTTATTTTATTCTCTAGTTATATATTACCTTAAGATTATTACAACATCTGGGGTTTATTCCCATGTGTCTTATGACTCCAATCATAATTCCCTTAAGGCATATCACTCTCTCTCTCTCTCTCGCCTCTTCTTCCTCCGATTCTGGCCCTGAATCCCCTGTTTACATTCTTTCTTCTCCTGTCTACCGAGTTATTATAATAAACAGTCCCTCTCTTATCCACCCTCTGACTTCTGGTTAACATAATCTCTAGTTATATATTACCTTGGTATTAAGATAATAACATTAATTATATTATAATATAATATAATCTAAGTATAATATATTCTATAAAGGCTCAAGGATTTTTCACAACATTACACCATCTACCTGATAAAGAACCTTCAGCAGGAAGAGGCCATGGGGGTCTTTACATCAGAAGGATCCAGCAAGAGCAGTCTGTTATCCTTTTCTAATTATGCCCGAAGTTTTAATGAAATTCAGTCTCTGCTCAGTTATGTGTCCAAAAATCCGGGTGCACCAGCAGTCTCATCGGAAGGTGACCAGCTGGTTGGTTTTGGTGCTCATGCAAAGAGTACGTGGCAGGAGATTTGGAACAACAGGGCTGATGGTTATGCATCCTTTATATTGGGGGCAACTTGTGTCCCGGGGACACGGATGTACAAGCTGCAGCAATACCTGCGAAATCAGGTGCAGTCTGCTGGTCTGTCCGTGGTTGCCTCAAGTGCAGCGTCTAAGCCAATGGGTCAGTTGTTTATTTTTTGCTTCTGTGAAGGAATTGTTTGCCGTTGTGTCCACTAGTATGAATAACATCATAGCTTGTTTTACATGCACACTATACTTTAATTAATACAGAGGTATAATTTAAGAAATCTTTCACCAACAGAAATGGATGATGACGATGAGTTAGAGAGTGCGATGCTGAACATCTCCCCCTCCAAGCTACAGTTGTGGTGTAAGTATTTCTTTCTGTACTGACTGCATGTAATTAATTGATTTTGTTCCAAATGGATTTTCATTTTGTCAAAAGTCTTAAAAATATGCTGTATATGTTATTGTGTTGTGTGCTTATCACTAGCTCCAAGACCACTGTCATCAACATCATCATCCTCAGCTGCTGAACTGGGACGGTCTGCAGGACCAGGAAAAGGTTTTTACACATCAGGCTCAGCACTGGGGTACAGTTCTGTTGAATTGTGATATGAAATGCTCTCCAAGTCTGAATAAAACTGTTTTGGCCATGTTCTGGCCTTGTTCCACTAACAAACGTCTGTGATGTTGGCAATATACTAACTGTTCAAGGGGCTATGAATTGATTCCCCGACCACCATGAACTGATATCAACCACAATCAGTGTAAGTATTCTTTTTTATTTATTGTTGAGCTTTAAATATTTCTGTCTACTAACTCATGATGATGCATGTGCATGTACAGTAAGTTACCTTTTCACAGTTTGAAATTGTTAACATTCCTTTGGTAGGCATAATGTTTACTATTTATTACTACCATAAAGATAAGCGGGTGAAGTAAATGTGGGTTATTTTGAACCTTTTATATTATTACACACAAATGCCTGACAAGATTTTGCATGTTGCAGTGCCTTCTGCTGCCCTCTCCATAACACCTCCTGACACCAAGCAACTGCCACCAGTCAATGGTAAATTGTTAATGTGTAATTACATTATAATTCTGCTTATATATTTGGACTTTTCTCTCATTTACTATGGTACTAATCTTATTTTCTACTTTGATTTTGTATCTTTTCCTTCTTTTGGCACCAGACTTGACAGCTCAGAAAACGCCTGTGGCCCTTCCCAAAGAGCTGATGTTTCTTGTCCCGGAACAATCAGTTTCCACACAATCTATGATGAGACTGGTTTCAACTGCAGGTGTGTTTAGTGTCAGATTTGTTAACAAATTGTCATGTTCACCTATCTTTACTCTTTAGGATTTAAAATCATATTTATAAACTCTCACTTCTTATACAAATAATTACTCATAGAGGAATAATGCTCTGTTTTAGCAGACATCAGCACCACAGACAGCTCTCCAGTCTGCAGGACACCTATAATTGAGGAATGTGGCAAAGATGGTAAGGTTGTATTTCAGATGACGACTTGACATATTGAAAACATTCAGATGACTCAACTTGACATACTGAAAACATTCAGATGACTCGACTTGACATATTGAAAACATTATGTTGTACTGAATCCGTTCTAATTTTAGAATGGATTGTTTGTCCATCTTTTAATTTTTTTAGAAAATCTCTCATCTTCCGAGAACACTTCATATAGTGTTCTACATACAGCTGAGGCATCACATGGTAAGATTGGATTTATGCACTTATCTGAGTCATTAATGTAGTTGTTTTCTTTGTTTATTGTCGACTTTTGAATGTATTTTTAATTACTATTTGTCTTCCCAGACTCATTATCCTCTGCCCTTGGCTCTTCAGTGTGCAGCCCTCCTCCTCTGCAACAGACACCTAAAAGTAAGAAAGATTACTTTGTGTCTTTGTTATGGGGAAGAGTGATTGCCATAGTCAAGGTCTGTAGCTATAATTGGAAAATCATTCTTTTATCTTTTTATTACAGCCATTTCTAGAGGTCCTCCTCTACAACCTCTTGACTATGATTACGATGCACCCTGCAGTTATGCATCCACCAGCACCTGCGCAAACTACACCCTTGACCCCTGAGAGCTTAGAGAAAATGTTGAGGGCATCATGGAGAGGCAACAACAGCAGCAGCAGCAGAAGCAACAGCCAGAGCAGAGAAAGCAGACAAAGACGTGTCTTGCCTGTGGACAGCCAAAGTCTCGCTATGAGAACGATGGCTCCTCTGTCCACTTTTTTTTTTATCAACAAGACCCTGTCAGATATTTCTACTGCTCTACAAAGGTCTTTAAAGCATACAGTGGTGAAGGACTAACAAACCCCAAAATGGCATTTCAAGACTTTATGGAAACTGAGTTCTTTCAGAGAGAACTTGTATCCACAAAGAAACGGGTGGAGGAGAAAAGACAGCAAAAGCGCAAGAGGCCTGAAGTACAC
Source organism: Tachysurus vachellii (assembly GCF_030014155.1). Taxonomy (NCBI): domain Eukaryota; kingdom Metazoa; phylum Chordata; class Actinopteri; order Siluriformes; family Bagridae; genus Tachysurus; species Tachysurus vachellii. The sequence continues at coordinate 19,355,236 of NC_083473.1, forward strand.
CGTATTGGATGCCTGTGTAGGTTTTGTAAGATGGAACTAAAGCAGGGCCCAAACAGTCCACTCCTGCATACAGACTTCCCTGGAATTGCTGGGAAATATATTTACTGTCCTTCTAAAGTAGGTCCCTTTTTGCTTTAATCCTTTTACCAGCATCAGGGGATGGAAAAAGAAATGACCTGGAAGGAGTTTCAGAAGTCTGCATTTTATGAGATGGAATGACAGAGATGCAGTGAACATTATGTAAACTTTTGTAAATATATGTTCTCTTTATTTTAATGTGTATTAATTTAATTTAGTCTTTAATGTTGCATTAATATGTATATAGCGTATGCGCAGTCTTATGTGTGTGTTTATATAGTGTTTTACTCGTTTAAAGTGTTTAGAGTGCCAAATAAACAAAATAATTAACACTGATTTATTTGATGTAGAATGAACTTCCCCTAGAGGTCCGGACAGCTGAGTCACTGGATATTTTCAAGCAGTGGTTGAAGACCTACTTATTCAGGAAACACTTCAACTAGCACTTCTTTCCTTATCTTTCGCATTTAAAAAAAAAAAAAAAGAAAAACCCTTTGACACTTTTTCATTGTAACTTTGAACAAATGTTTTAAACTCATGGTATCTTAAGTATGTAACTTAGTGAGCCAGCATTAATGTATTAAATGTTAGAGATTTAAGCACTTATGTACGTCGCTCTGGATAAGGGCGTCTGCCAAATGCTGTAAATGTAAATGTAAATGTAAATGTAGTGTGTCTCACTTTACAGAATTCATATATATATTATTCAGAAATGTGTTAAATATATGTATTTGTGTTTATAGTTCACAAAGTAGTGTAGTGCAGAATTATTTTCAAAGTTGCACTGAGTGGGAATCGAACCCAGGTCTAGACAAACTTTTTAATTAATAAAAATTGACCGTGACGTACACTCTGCCCTCCCCCCTGCCCTCCCCCCAAAGCCCTTCTTTGTATTCTTTGTATTTTCCTTTTTCTTTCCTTTTATGTCATGTTACAGTTTTAGGTTTTGAATAATATGGCATTGCATCTGTTATCATTTGTTATTGAAACAATAATATAAAAATAAATAAATAAATAACATTAAAAATAAAAAAATAAAAAATATAAACATAAATAAAGCCTGTTCGGTTTACACAGACGTCATTTCCGACGCTGATGACATACGAGCACAAGTAAACAAAATGGCGGCGCCCGTGCGGCTCATCGGTGTTGCAGGAGGGCATCTTGTAAAAAATCTGTTAAAAACAAATCCAGTCTCACAGGTAAGTTAAAAATAAATAAGTTACCGTACCAGAAAAAGCAGCTAAGCAGCTGTAGCGAACATGTCCTTCTGGGGTGTCTGGTGTAGAACCAGCTTCAGGTTGAGAAGCTAATGTGCTAATGTGAAAAAGAAGCTAACTGGCTACAGTAAACATTATGAAATAGCAGCACACCGTTAGAGTAAACAGTGATATAACAGAAGTTAGGAGCTTATAATCTAACGCACACCTAGTAGCCTAGTGGTTAAGGTGTTGGGATATCAATTGGAAGGTTGTGGGTTCGATTCCCACATCCACTCAGCTGCCACTGTTGGGCCCCTGAGTAAGGCCCTTAACCCTCAATTGCTTAGTTGCATAAAAGATTTGATAATGCCTTGTTCTGGCCGTTTTGATTCAAATTTATGGCATACACAGAGTTGTAAATTTTCACTTTTAAATATCGTTTTATTTCCAGTATTAATGCTGCTAATAATGATAATCCTTGATAATTTCTTAATAATGTTTTATTTTATTGTAGAGGTTTCGTCAGCGAGCTACACAAGCAGCAGCAGCTCAGGTAGCGCTCAATGTGCCGGAGACGAAGTTAACCACACTGTCCAATGGCCTCAGAGTGGCGTCTGAAGATTCAGGGCTGCAGACCTGCACGGTATGAACTGTACACCACACAGGCTTTCATGATCATCGTATTTTCTGAGAAAAAAAACGACGGGGCTCTGATGCCTGTAAAGGGTTTCTTCCTCGATGTAGCTGCTATATATTGCCTTATAAGGTTTGTGGACACCTGACCATCATATCACCCATAGGTGCTTGTCGAGAATCTCATTCCAGATTTATTTCACCTTTGCTGTTAAATTAACTTCCACCTTTCTGAAAGGCTTCCCACTAGATGCTAGAGCATGGCTGTGTGGATTTTTGATCATTCAGCTACAATATTAGTGAGATCAGGCATTGATGTTATAAGATTAAGGAGGTCTGGGGATCAGTCGGTGTTCCAGTTCATCCCAAAGGTGTCAGTGGGGTTGAGTCAGAGTCAGGGCTCAGTGCAGGACACTTGAGTTCTTTCACACCATGTCTTCATGGAGCTCTGTGTGTCTCTTAGTTGTAATTGTAAAGCTACAGCATACTGAGACATTCTGTACAATTGTGTGCTTTATGGAACAGTTTGTGTATATGCTTGTGGTGGTCAGGTGTGTGCACACTTTTGTTGGCCATATTGTGTATTTTTAAGACTTTTTTTAATTCAAACTAATGAAGCCCTTATGTAAGGGTAAGGGTTTCTCTCATGATTCTAAGTAGATACTGCTACTGTAGATTAGTGTTTAATGTATAACATCCCTGCAGGTGGGTCTGTGGATCGATGCTGGGAGTCGTTACGAGAATGACCGAAACAACGGCACAGCCCACTTCCTGGAGCACATGGCCTTTAAGGTCAGACAATTTTACTCAATATGTAAAAAAGAAGAAAAATTCTGTCCTTTAATGGCTTAAGCAAAGAATTCCTGAACATTGGTCTCAATGAGACTAGAGCTCTTCAGTGGCACAAAAGTTAGCATCAAAAATGTGTTTTGTAAGAGCAAAGTGTGTAGTATATCATTTGGTACGCAGCTCTGTTCTTTAGGATTCCCTGAAGTTTGCATTAAAAAAATATTAATGGACAAGACTTGTTGATAATCTCACATGGACATTGAAGACTTGTACCTATAAACCATTCATTTCCTGCCTGTTGCATTCTCTATATATGTAGTCATTTTGTCCACTTAAAAGTGAGGCGTATACGAGTCAAGCAACTGGCAGGTCTGAGATTTGAACTGGAAGCCCTGCGGTCCTACAGAACAGAACTTTAAAAGGCTGTGAGTGAAAGTGAACAGGATGCATAACAACAGAGCAGGACCTTCAACTAAAGTGAAGCTCTCACTTTTTAAGCCTTTTACCTCTCTCTCTTTTTAATTACATTTTTCAAAAAATAATAAATAGGGTACAAGGAAGCGTTCCCAGCTAGACCTGGAGCTCGAGATAGAGAACATGGGAGCTCACTTGAATGCCTATACTTCAAGAGAGCAGACTGTTTATTACGCCAAAGCCTTTTCTAAGGACCTTCCCAGAGGTATGATGCCACCTTCATCATTTGATGAACAGATAGTTTAAACCAATGAAGTACTTTTCTTTTTGGTCTTGCTGAAAGCCTCCATGGCCTGTATCTGTCCTGCCATCCCCAGCTGTGGAGATTCTCGCCGACATCATCCAGAACAGCATGCTGGGGGAAGCTGAGATTGAGCGAGAGCGTGGAGTCATCCTTCGAGAGATGCAAGAAGTGGAGACCAACCTACAGGAGGTTGTCTTCGACTATCTGCATGCTACGGCGTACCAGGACACTGCTTTGGGAAGAACCATCCTTGGACCTGCAGAAAACATCAGGTGCGTATTTTATACAGGGCTGTGGAGTTGAGATTACAATCCACACTCTTTAATAGTGACTCCTGAAGCCTTTAATGAAGTTAGTGTCCATAGCTAAGCGTGACACTCTGGTGGTGTTTTTTCAGAACTATAAACAGAGCAGACCTTGTGGAGTATATTACAACTCATTACAAGGGGCCAAGGATTGTGTTGGCTGCAGCTGGAGGTAAACAGGCACACGTGTACCTTAACACGGTACTTAATTAGTTTGTTCTATCCTATAAGGCGTTTTTGTTTATTGCTTAAATCCCGATTATTTTTTTCCCCCTTAAGGAGTGTCTCACAGTGAACTAATAGATTTGGCTAAATACCATTTTGGAAAGCTGCCTGCCAGGTACAGGGACGAGGCCCCAGCGTTACCGCCTTGCCATTTCACTGGAAGTGAGGTAAAATAATACATACAGTCAGACATGGTGACAGTTTCCCTTACAAACATTGGGACTTATTTATCCTCCTTGGGTGTAAAGTTGTGTGTAAATGATAGCTTAAGGGAGATTTTATTTGTACCCGTGCGTAATCACATCTTAATTTCTGAGCATGTTAGTGTTGCAGAGCTGATTTGAATGTCGACGCCCACAAAACTCCACATAAGGAAAGACTTAGAGCTGAAATGGCCAGCGAACAGCAGAACAAAAAAACATGCAAGCTATTTTAATTGACTTATTTGCAAGTAAAAATACATTATTTTGCTGCAACTGAAAAGGCTAAAATCTGTTGCCTAATTAGAGAAAAGGTGAAGTTGATACGAATGAATACAGCGATCAGTAGTTTGAGGACACCAAGCACATCATACAGGGAAACTTGGTGCTGGTTTCGCATGGCAATGTTCGGATTTACACACACGCAGAGCCGTTCTTCGTTAAATTAGCACGTGTAATAAAAATACCTGTGCAGTGTAATCTGTATAAGGTGTAGTAACCGCTTACACGGTTTCTTATACGCTCTTATCAGTGTTTTGTGTATCTGTGGTCACCAGTTTCTGAAATACCAACGATTGCTCATGCCACAATTAAAGTTAGACTTTTTCTGCATTCTGATGCTTGATATAAACATTCGCTGAAGCTCTTGACCTGCATCTGTACAATAATATACAGGTGTTCCTAATAAAGTGGACAGTGAGTGTATTAAAATACTAGATGAGTTAATGATGAGGAAATGAACTTTTTGTACAGTAAATAAAATATTTCTCACACTATTTTTTTTTTTTTAACAGATTCGAATCAGCGATAATAAGATGCCACTTGCTCACATAGCGATTGCCGTGGAGGCAGTAGGTTGGTCTCATCCTGACACGATCCCTCTCATGGTGGCCAACACGCTTATCGGGAACTGGGACCGATCTTTCGGTGGCGGTGTGGTCAGTATTTCTACCTTGTTGTTTAGGATTCCATAGCAAATGAATTAAGGTTGTTTAATCGTTTGTATTTGTTTGTATCGTAAATGTTTGTATCGACTCGAATCAACTTGTTGCTCTCCCTTAGAATCTGTCCAGTCGACTGGCCCAGATGGCGTGCCAGGGGAACCTGTGCCACAGCTTCCAGTCATTTAACACCTGTTACACCGACACAGGGCTGTGGGGAATCTACAGCGTGTGTGAGCCGAGCACGATCAGTGACATGATGCACTTCACCCAGCTGGAGTGGTGAGCGACTCAGACAGAATTCCGTATTCGGAGCATCAATGACTTGCCTGTATTTAATTGTTGTGTGTGTGTGATGATGTATGTCAGGATGTCCCTGTGCACCAGTGTGACTGAGAGTGAGGTAGCAAGAGCAAAGAATCTCCTGAAAACCAACATGCTGCTTCATTTAGACGGCAAGTCTCAGTCTTTCGGGATCAGCTTTTGAGTGACAGGAATCAGGCTGAATTTATATGGTTAAATAAAATGTCTTTTGGCGTTTTCATATTAGGATCCACCCCCATCTGTGAGGACATCGGGAGGCAGATGTTGTGCTACGGGCGCAGAATTCCACTCCACGAACTGGAAGCTAGAATAGATGTAAGTCTACATGCTAGTAAAACAATTATTTAATTAAAAAAAAAATCATATATATTTGTTCTCTCACAATGATGTGTCTCTCTACACCAAGGCCATTGATGCAGACACCATCAGGGAAGTGTGTACTAAATACATTTACAACAAAGCTCCAGCAATTGCAGCTGTTGGTACGTATTCCCCATGAAATATATACGCTGTACAACCTTAACTTGAGGTGCGGCCCAGATCACGTACTGATGCATTATTCTGTGCTGTTATGCATAAAACTTTTTATTACTGAAAACTCCAGTAAGAAGTGTACTTCAGGCACAAGGATGATGCACTGATATAAAGTATAGAATTTTGGACACTTCTTTCATTCAATGCTGCCAGTTTTGCTTATGTAGTGAGAGAGAGGCAGGACTCCAGGCACTGATGCTGGATGGCCCAGGACACCTTATGTTACAAATGACTGTTAAATTAACCCACTAGCCCAATTTTTTTTTTAATTTAAGCATTTAAAAAACGTATCGTATTCTGCTAAAGCTGTCGACGTCACATGCGTTTGACATCATCCACTAAACAGTATAGTGTAAGTGCATAGTGTGTAATTGGTCTTATGATTCATCACTAATGTTGTTCGGTTTAATTAACCAACATATCAATATAATGTGTTTCAGGGCCGATTGATCAGCTTGCAGACTACAACCAGATCAAAAGTGGAATGCATTGGCTGAGATGAGGAGAACGTCACAAATTATAAACCTGGAGAATTTATGGAGTCTGTGCATTTTTTTGTTTTATTATAAAATAAAGAACACCACAATAACATTAAAAGAACATGAAGCTAAGTGAGTGTGCACGTGGGGTTGTTTCTTGCGCTTTTTGCTGTCATTTTTTATTCTTTGCAGTGACTTGTTCCTGGGCAGCTTTCTTGGCTTTAATCATTTCCACGAGTTCCTGTGATGGACAGAAATGACAGATGGTTATGATGTTCGATAAAGTGCCGCTTACAGACGCTCAGTCTCGCTCTAACGTGGAGCGCTTACCTTGTATCTCTTCATACAGTCTTTCTTGGTACGTCCAGGCACAGCTGCAGCGATTTTGTCCCACCTCTCAGGTGTGTTGACAGGGTAGGTCTTCAGCGCCTGCTCCAGAAGCTTTTGCTCTTCCGTAGTCCATGGAGCGAGATTAGTGTCACTGGCTGATCCTAATGAGAGCGTAAATTATATTAACTTAATAAGCAACAGTATGTACATTTGGAAAAGAGCAATCTTAGGTAGTTTTCACACTGGTGGTTTAGTCAGAAACTGATCACATGATAAAAACATTAAGGTGGAGCAGGAAGCGCAGTGTGCTACTGCACCAGAGACTACCTGCAGGGTGAAAATGAACACAACTCGTACTCGGGTCTAGACTCGTTCAGAAAGTAAAGTAATCTGTGTGTGTGTTTTAGTTTATCACGTCACACGTGCAGCACGAGGGACAGTGAAACATTGCGGGACACAGATGAAGCCTTACCGTATTAATAACACCCAAATAATAAATAAATAAATATAAAAAAGAAAAGTTCTCTATGCACATTTCGGATAATGTCAAAGTGAATCTGAAACCAGAGCAGCACTGCAGAAGCACCAGGGAACAAACCAACTGAGACACAGCAAACTCAACTAGTGTGAAAAGCAACCCAAAGTATTTGGACTCGCTACAGCACAAAGGAACAAACACTGGGTTCAGGTCAGATGTGCATTAAAGCACTCAGGAGTTGAGCTAGAGAAGAAACTCACCTTCAAAGCGCTCCGAAGGCACGGCGTTGTCTACAGCCGGAGGAACGGCAGAATGCTCTTTCTTAAATTTCTCAAAAGCCTTTTTGTTCACTTCTTCCTTTTGGTGAGGGTCTGGAGGTAAAAAGAAGCATTGAATAATCTGCTCTTCAAGCAGCAACAGTTCAACCCTGTGAACGGAACTCACCGAGTTTTTGGAGAGTCTTGGCTTTATTGATGACATCTTTGGCGGTTCTTTTGATGCCACTACCTGAGTGCAGGTTCATGTAGTTGGCGATTACTTCCCATCTACAGGACAGGAAAGAGTTCAACTGTAACACACTGACAACGCTGCTGCCGCCAGCATGGGACGGCACGATTGATGGTGTAAGTAAGGATCTAACCTGGCGTTGGTACCAGCAGGAAACAGGTTAACGGCTTTGATAAGCAGCTGGAGATCCTCCTCGTTCCAGCCCTTGCTCACTCCGCTTCCGGCGTTGGCGTTTTCTGAGCTGCGTGCAGCCTGCTGTGTCCTGACCTCGGCCTCTCGCTCGCGCTGCAGCTGCGCGTTCACTTCCTGCACCTACGCCACACATACTCATAGTGAAACCTCGTGAAAATATTTTCAAAACTTCACTCTCACTGAGGCTACAAGTGGCTCAATCTCAGATTTTCACAACTCAACACATTTCAGGTTACTGTACATTTCTTCTGGTTAGTTTCTTCTAACTTTATTCACATCAAACAGATTTATTTCTTACCTGTTTCTCTATGGCAGCTCGGCTCTCCTCCTTGCCGCCTGAAGCTAAAAGCTCATTTAACGTCTGTAAGCTAGAGAACGAAAGTAAAAAATCAGCTTCATCTCAGACCAGTGCATCCACAGGGAAAAGAAACAGATCTCTCCGACATAAAGGACAGTAGGGAACAGTACACTACCTCAGAAGCTCTAGTCGATCGCATAACTTCTCGACGTCTTCCATCATCTTCACGCTGTCTGCCTCGTTATCCGCAAAGTAATTACAGTTCTGGAAAACAGAAGACTGGTTAATGCTCCTATGCTCACAAAACACTTTAAAGTGGCAGGGTCCAAGGACCCTTTGCAAGCCCCCATGCCCCCAGTCTGATCGGGCCACTTGTCATTAGAAAGTCAGTTATATTTTAGCGTCCTGATACAGCACGACAAATTTCAGCTCACTGGTTCCTGGGAAAGACGTATTTGACTTTAACCCCGCCCCTTACACGTGACCACACCCCAATCTCAGAATCCAGTCGGCTGCTTGTTTACAGAACTTTCAGGAAAAGTTCTCGTCATGTTTTTGGTAGTGTTTGACCTTTAAGCAGCAAAAATCCTGGAACCAGCTCACAAAGTAGGACTTGCATGTTATGTATTGTATATTTTGTTATGTATTTTATAATTATTGTATATTTTAGTGGGTGGGACTAAATAGTCCATAAGGCTAAATTGGTCCATAAGGCTAAATTTTAATAGTTTCAGCTAAAGAATCAAGAGAAAGGTAAAGATTCAAAAGAGACAGGCTCACTATAGTGCCCCCTTCTGGACAAATTTTACGACTATAGCTCAGAAAGCTGACCGACTGACGGTAACTTTTTTTTTTCCTCCACCCAATATGTATTACCAATCCCCAATTTTTGGCCACATCCTAAGGACCGTGAATCAGGAATCTGCGATAATTAGACTCCTTCTTGACTAGACTTTATTGGCATGTTGTGGCCATGTTGTTTATGAAGGTCAAACTTTTTTCTTTTCTTTTATCATTATTAAGGTTCACACGAGAGGTCTTCTTGGGTCTAAAGAAACGTACCCGACCGAAGTGACCCGAATCACTTTTTATCCGACGTGCATTAATTTTTTTTTTTTTTTAAGAAAGACCCTACCCGAGACAAACCCGAAAAAATTAGACCCGAGTCCGACCCGATGGCCCCGAATGTTGCACACACCGATGCAGCCCTGCAGGCACCAGTCAGACAGAAAAGTAACTGCTACAGCGTGGATTCAAAATTGATTGACAGGTCTGTTTCAACGTCAATTAGCTTACCGCCAGCAACACGATGTTGCAAGCGGTCTTGGCAAACAGAGGAGAGGATGGAAAAGGACTCGAGTCGATGCACACACGCGAGATACAGTAGCTATTGTCTTCTCGGGTCCGTTCGGTAAAAACACATTTATTTTAAATTACCCAAGACCCGATGCTGCTATTATCATACCTGACCCATGTCCGAGGCACATGTGAAACTTTTAGACCTGAACCCGCTCGGGTCTGGGGTCGGACCTCGGGTTTTCGGATACAAGTGGACCCGTGAAGACCTCTAGTTCACACTCAGTAGTATAACATTTTGTACAGACGGGCCACTCTGAGTTTTCATCATGGTTTCTCAAACCTTGCACGTCGTCCTGAGTTTCTGTCTCTCTTTCTTGATTGCTTTCTTCTGTGCCTCTTTCTCTTTCTTGGCCTGCTGGGCTGCCTGCTTGGCCTCCTCTTCCTCCTTCTCTCTGGCCAACCGAGCCGCTTCCACCTCCGCCTGTCGAGCCTGAAGTGCAGCAAAACACACGAAACACTCACATTTTATTCTAATGACTAGACATGATCCTGTAGTATGACCAAAAAATTAGTCTTTAAAGTGGTTTGAGAGATTTTTCTGTTCACTTTTCTAACATTGCTACATTTTCTTCCCTCTGATAACCGTCATCATTCTCCACCCAGAAACACAATCCAATACAAGGCTCAAGTACAGTTTTCTCTATAAGACAATCATTATTTACAAGATTAAATTCTCTTTAGGACATGAATATGGCTCAGTTTAGAAGAACTGACCCGCTCCTTTTCCTCTTGCTCCTTCTTCTTGGCTTCGGCTTTGGCTTTCTTTTCTGATTCCTTCCTGGCTTTCTCCTCTTCTTTAAACTTCTTTATCCTTGGGTCACAGCTGTAGGCCGTATCTACAACACATCGGTCAAAAGGTGAAACTAAACACAGGAGAATATCTTCAGTACAGTGCCAAAGATGCTGTAATCAGTATTTTAAGACCATTTTGACTGAGCTGACACTCTGAGAAAGAGAATGTCTCTGTCCAGTAATCAGGAACTAATCCTTTGCTTCTACTAGAGTTTCTCCACAACATGGCTGTACCTTGGTAGAGTTACATGAAAGTAGGAAAGAGTCCCAGACATTTAAGGTAAGCAAATAAATGCACCGGATCGTGTGCGGCAGGCCACTGGACTGAGTGCAGCTGGTAATGAATGGACTACTGCAGGTCACTGAATCGAATGCAGTGTACAGAAAATGTTTCAGATAATTACAAGTTACGGACTTGGCAGAGTAGTTTGTGAAGATGCTTTAAGTGCAAACCTTACTATAAGGTGTCCACACAGACACACACCGACACAGACACACACACAGACACCCCCACACACAGACAGAGACACCCCCACACACAGACAGAGACACCCCCACACACAGACAGAGACACCCCCCCCACACACACAGAGACACCCCCCCCACACACACAGACAGACACAGACACCCCCCCACACAGACAGACACAGACACCCCCCCACACAGACAGACACAGACACCCCCCCCACAGACAGACAGAGACAGCCCCCCACACAGACAGACAGAGACAGCCCCCCACACAGACAGACAGAGACAGCCCCCCACACAGACAGACAGAGACAGCCGCCCACACAGACAGACAGAGACAGCCGCCCACACAGACAGACAGAGACAGCCGCCCACACAGACAGACAGAGACAGCCGCCCACACAGACAGACAGACAGCCGCCCACACAGACAGACAGAGACAGCCGCCCACACAGACAGACAGAGACAGCCCCCCACACAGACAGACAGAGACAGCCCCCCACACAGACAGACAGAGACAGCCGCCCACACAGACAGACAGACAGAGACAGCCGCCCACACAGACAGACAGACAGAGACAGCCCCCCACACAGACAGACAGAGACAGCCCCCCACACAGACAGACAGAGACAGCCCCCCACACAGACAGACAGAGACAGCCCCCCACACAGACAGACAGAGACAGCCCCCCACACAGACAGACAGAGACACACACACACACAGACAGAGACACACACACACACACACACAGACAGAGACACACACACACACAGACAGAGACACACACACACACAGACAGAGACACACACACACACAGACAGAGACACACACACACACAGACAGAGACACACACACACACAGACAGAGACACACACACACACAGACAGAGACACACACACACACAGACAGAGACACACACACACACACAGACAGAGACACACACACACACAGACAGAGACACACACACACACAGACAGAGACACACACACACACACAGACAGAGACACACACACACACAGACAGAGACACACACACACACAGAGACACACACACAGACAGAGACACACACACAGACAGAGACACACACACAGACAGAGACACACACACAGAGACACACACACACACACACAGACAGAGACACACACACACACACACAGACAGAGACACACACACACACACAGACAGAGACACACACACACACAGACAGAGACACACACACACACAGACAGAGACACACACACACACACACACAGACAGAGACACACACACACACAGACAGAGACACACACACACACACAGACAGAGACACACACACACACAGACAGAGACACACACACACACAGACAGAGACACACACAGACAGAGACACACACAGACAGAGACACACACAGACAGAGACACACACAGACAGAGACACACACAGACAGAGACACACACAGACAGAGACACACACAGACAGAGACACACACAGACAGAGACACACACAGACAGAGACACACACACAGACAGAGACACAGACAGAGACACACACACACACACACAGACAGAGACACACACACACACACACACACACAGACAGAGACACACACACACACACACACAGACAGAGACACACACACACACACACAGACAGAGACACACACACACAGACAGAGACACACACACACAGACAGAGACACACACACACACACACAGACAGAGACACACACACACACACACACACAGACAGAGACACACACACACACACACACACACAGACAGAGACACACACACACACAGACAGAGACACACACACACACACACAGACAGAGACACACACACAGACAGAGACACACACACACACACACAGAGACACACACACAGACAGAGACACACACACACACAGAGACACACACACAGAGACACACACACACACAGACACACACACACACACACACACACAGACACACACACACAGACAGACAGACACAGACACACAGAGACACACAGAGACACACACACACAGACAGAGACACACACACAGACAGAGACACACACACAGACAGAGACACACACACACAGACAGAGACACACACACAGACAGAGACACACACACAGACAGAGACACACACACAGACAGACAGACAGACACGCAAGAATGTAATGTAAAATGTAAGGGTGACACCGTCCATACCTACGAGAGTTCGTATCCTGTTCATTTCTTCTTTTTTCCGTTGTGCTCGCGACGCACGGTTCTGCTTCTCAATCCATCTTCGCTCATCTCGACTGTTTAAAAAAAAAACAAAAAAAACAACGCACCGTAAACAAAGAGCTATATTATAATATGTAAATGTAGCATCATATGTAAATATGTTACCATTCAGCTTTTTCTTTCTCCTCTTCATCCAAGTATGAAAACTCCCTCCATGAATCAAAGTTGTACCTTAAATAACAGAAATAACATTGGAATTGAACATCGGCATAAATTTTTGCTTAGGTGTTGCGTTAATGTGACTTCTGAGAGAACAATCTGACGAATACATTTCAGAACCACTGTTTAAAAATTAAACAGTCGAAAGAAGTCTTTAAACCTAATTAATTTCTAATTGTACAGACCTTTACACACACACAAAATTTACACAAAATATGCTATGAGCTTTACAAGCACACACACACACACAATAATTCTAATTTAATATAAATATATTATAATTTAATTTAAATTTAAACATTTTTTCTGATATTTCAGGGCACATTTGTAGATCACCCACAATCCTATCGTATAAAACACAGATCAAAGTGTCATCTTGTACACAATAACGAATCATTTCATCATGTACAGTGTATAGGGGAAGAAAAAAAAACAAAAAACAATCCAATAAAACTCACCAGAAGGAATAAAAATTATCTACATCTTCAAACGTGGAGTTCAGGGAGCCGATGTGAGGGACGTGCTTTTTTGTGGACCACCTGTCAATCACCGGTGAAAAGCAGTTTTAACGTGCTGACAAAATTCAGTTACTATGACACACACAACAGCAGCAGCATTGTGTTAGCAAATAAAAACGAATACGGATATAATATTTAAATCTATTTAAATATTATACAATACTAAAATATGTGATATACATTAGAGAAAATAATTTATTATTGACTAAAATGCCTTTAAATTAAATTTATTAAAATTAATAAATATTTAACAAAAAAGGTGAAAAATGTAAAGAATTATACAAAATTTTATTTCGCCACCACAACAGACAGATTCCTGACAGTTTGTAATTAAAGAAAACGCAAAACAAAAACAAACCAACAAAAAGTATGAATGAGTATAAACCGTTTCATATGCCCCTTCTTGTTTATTACCCGATCATGAACTCTACTCTTTGTTCTGTAGCAGACAAATGATTCATATGTGTGTCTATGTATTTTCAGAGGCCCATGTAGCACTCTGTACTGTCCCTGTAGCGTCTCTGTACCCGTATCGTGCAGTCAGGTGACCCGGCTAAAGCTGGGACTCAATGATTTTAGGCTCTTAACATGTAAAAAGGTGTTTAGAAGTAAACTGACCTGGCGTTGCGTTCAAACACAGGAGCAAACACCTCAAAGAACTTCTCTTTGCCCTCTGCCTTAGTGGGCACCATGTTGTCAAAGGTAGGGTCCACGCTGTCGAAGGCTCTTCTCTTCACAGGATCTGACAGAATCTCGATCGCTGCAAAGACATTCACAAAGCAGTGGTGTTGCTGCAGAGCTGTGTTACAGCTTACACTGTGCAGCGCTTCAGCTCCAACACCAACACCAACCTTTAGTTATGCAGGTGAAATAATCGTTATCTCCTTTCACAATTTGCTCCCCAGCTGCTTTTCTCTTGTCTGGATGATGTTTTAGCACCATGACTTTATCTGTGGAGAGATTAAGAGAGGTTAACGGATCACATCTTCCAGGACCAGGATGAAACCCTCAGGGAAAAATGAACTATGGAAATGCAGCGGACTGCTGAAGGGTGACAACTTACGAGCAGCTTTGATCTGTTTCTGGGTCGCCTTGTACCTCATGTGGGCTAAACCCAGTACAGCATAGTGATCCTGATTCTGTGTGTGTGTGTGTGAGAGAGAGAGAGAGAGAGAGAGAGAGAGAGAGAGAGAGAGAGAGAGAGAGAGAGAGAGAGAGAGAGAGAGAGAGAGAGAGAGAGAGAGAGAGAGAGAGAGAGAGAGAGAGAGAGAGAGAGAGAGAGAGAGAGAGAGAGAGAGAGAGAGAGAGAGAGAGAGAGAGAGAGAATAATCTCAGTCATACATGAGACAGGAAAAAGCTGAATTTCAAAGCTAAGTTCTAACCTCTTGTTAAGACAACTATATAACTGGAGCTGTGATGAAAGGTTTCATAAATTTAAGTCCTTTCCACCTACATACTTGTGTATTATAACTACATTAAGACCTTTCTGCAGGTTTTTTGTAGTTTGAATTATTTAAGTGCTGCTCAATTGTCTCCTTTATAAAGTTTCATCACAGAAATGCATCAGGTCTTTGCCCTGACTGATGGCAGCACCTTCCAGTCTTTGGGGTCCAGTGTTTTAAGCATGGGATATTCCTCCAGCTGTAGCTCCTCGTCTGCTTCCTCCTCAGAGAGCTCCTCTTCCTCCTCCAGCTCCTGGAATGACACAGACACATTTCGATCCCTGCGCTTCTGAAAGGCCTCGAACCAGCGGCCTACCGGCTCTACCTGCACCTGCACGGAACCTGTGAGTGATTGAGAGAGAGAGAGAGAGAGAGAGAGAGAGAGAGAGAGAGAGAGAGAGAGAGAACAATGTGTTTAAAAAAAAAAGTTTGATATTTGGAAATAAACAAACTGAATTCTTCACTCAAGGGCAGGACACGAAGCAGGGATGTACTTCAGTAATTATATTTCAGA